>NC_133617.1:115696568-115964068 GCF_048593235.1 Sminthopsis crassicaudata | reverse complement strand
CTGACAATCAGCTTTTTTAGCATTATGAAATAAGAAAAAAATTCAAGAATGTTCTAAAAATGGGTACAGGTATCAGAAATAGTGTGATGAATAGTTGTTCTAATTGCTTCTGGTCTTGTCTGCCTCTTTATGACTCCATTTAGAATTTTCTTGGCAAAGATATTGGAGTGGTTTGCCATTTCTGAGCTGAATTTGAACTCAAGTCTAGGAGACCTAAGAATAGTTAGGTGGTACAGTGGATAAGGTAGCAGGAAGTCTCATCTTCATGAATTCAAATATGACTTCAGAAACTTACTGGCTGTGTGAGCCTGTAGGAGTCACTTAAACTTGTGTCTTTGCCATGATAACCCCAAAAAGAATCAGAAGCAATTGAACAATAATGGACAATCATTATAGGATCCTTTAATAGAATTTTTCAAAAGGAGTTATTTTCTTGTAGTTCTTTTACAAAGTTCATTAGAATGTAAAGCTACATTTGTAAGGTTTCAGAACTGTACAGAACATTACACTTCTTGTTGGGTAATTAGCTTCAGGCCTCAATTGTCCTGAGGTGAGGATGTTATCCTAATATGATGCAAGTGTATCAAGGGACCAGTTCCAGCAAATGGCAGAATTGTGATTCAAAGATCCTGGTATGCCAAAACCACAGACACAGATAACTCATCAGGAATATGTGCCATGGGTAACAGTGGCCTGTAATATCTAGTTCCTCTGGATAAATATACTTTCTTATATTAATACTTTGGAAGATTTTTTTAACATACTCTTTATATATAATTTTTATTTTTACATCATAATGGTTTCCATCTCTATCTATCCCTTTATCCCCCCACACCCATTGTTCCTATCCTGGTAACAAAGGAAACATTTATATAAAATCACAGCGGCCATCTGATATTATCTGCAACATTCCAAACCCCTAGTCCTTCATCTCTATATAAGGAGAAAATGTTTCATCCCATTCTCTAGACCCAATATTGTTCATTATCATTACTTAAAATTTGCCTGCTTTTTATATTGTTTTTCAGCATATAATTGCAGTCATTGTATATCTGCTCTCCTAGATCTGGGTAATTCACTCTTGATCTTAGTATTGATGGGGGTGATAGCCCCTTTAAGATTCCTTGTCTGATCTCCAACTTCCTTTGGGACTGATCTTTGATTTCAAGATCTGGTCAAGCCAGTTTTGGGCTGTACCCAGCCCCCACTGGATCTGAGCTGGCTTGGGTTTTCAGCCCCCATTCTAATGATCTGCTCAAGCAGCCCAACCCCCACCTAGTGGGTTCTGGCAATTGAGGAATCAACCTGAGCTCCACCCATATGCCCCTTCAAGCAGATAAAAACAGCCATGGTGGAATCATCCCTTGGCAGAGAGTTGAAAGATGCCAGCAACCAACTCTCTGTCCCGCCCTTTTGGTGTATATCTTACTCTATCTAATGCCTTTTACTAACCAGACTTTAACCTTGCTTCCAAACCCTACAATAAATCTCTTTTTATCAATCTAGGTTTTCGGTCATGTAAATTCATTTACAGGGGACTCTTGCCACCACTAGACCTGATTTAACTTTGTATCCTTGCACCAAATCCTAAGGGGTTGCAGGGGAGCTCCATGTGACTCCCTGTACTCCAATCCTGCCACTAGACCTAAAATTAATCCTATTGAGGTATATACCTCATCATTAAGTATTTACCTTATCATTTGGTTCCCTGTTACCTCATTCCTTTCAGTACAATAATATTCCATTTTGTGAAATTCCAAAGTTTATTCAACCATTCTCCAATCAGTGGATTTATTTTCAGGGAGCTTTTTAGCTTCGCAAAAACCCTTCTATGAACAATTTGGGTTATATAGAGCTTTTCTGTCTTTGAGCTTCTTAATGTATCTAGTAGTAGGATCACTGGCTCAAAGAGTATGGATAGTTCTGCATAGTACCCTTTTCTTGTGAAATGTTGTTTCTTCACCCCTCTCCTCTTCACCACTTGATCTGTTTTATTAAAGCATTTACAAAAGTGAATCACTGATCTGACATCCTTGACCTAGGAGCACAACAGAGAAGAGCTGATAACAGAGGAAACTATAACTCTCTGTAGTGATAAGACTGACGTCATGAGCCCTTTATGAGAGGAAGTGGGGGACAATGAATGTAAAACACTGAGACAAAAAGAAACAAAGGGCAGTCCCTGCCCTCAAGGAGTTTACATTTTAATGGAGGAGACAACATACACAAATATATACAAATGTATAAAGAGTAAATTGGAAATGATTAAAAGAGGAAAGGCAATGGAATTAAGAGGTTTGAGTAAAGCTTCTGCTAAATTAGTAGTCAGAGTGCAGGAAGGAGAGTATTTTAGGAATGAAAGATGACTAGAGAAAATACCTGGAGTTAAGAGATGGAGTATCTTTTTCATTAAATAGTTATGATTCAGGAATATATTTTTAGATAATAAGGTGTAAAAAGACTGTAAAGGTAAGAGAAGGGGCTAGGTTATGAAAGATTTTGAATGCTAAATACATCTTATATTGATCCTCAAAGCAATATGGGACTACTGAAACTTATTGAACAGACATGACATCATTGGACGTGAGCTTTAAGAAAATCACTTTAGTGACTGAATACGACATGGATTGAAATAGGGAAAGAGAAGTAGCTAGATGGCAAAGTGGCACTGGCCCTGAAGTCAGGAGGACCTGAGTTCAAATTCAGCCTCATTTAACAGTTATTAGTTTACTTACTACTTACTACTACTGCACACTTTTACCAGGGCAAGTCACTTAACCACAATTGCCTAAAAAAAGAAAAAAAAAAAAAAGAAATAGGGAAAGGGTTGAAATAGGCAGACCCCCCCCCCTAGGCTTTAGTAATAATTCAGGTCTGAGATGATGAGAGCCTTCACGAAAGTGGCAGCAGTGTCAGAGTCCAGAAAGTGGAGTCTGAAAAGCAATCAAATAAATCAAATAAAAAGTCAGAGAGCTAGAAGAGAGTAGTGATCCAAAAAAAACCAGAGAGCAGAGTGTCAAGGAGGAGAGAGTCAATACCTGCAGATAAGTGAAGCAGAATGAGGATTGAGAAAAGGCCATTGGATTTGGCAACTAAAAAAGATCATTGGTAACTTTGAAGAGAGTATTTTTGGTGGAATGGTAACTTTGGAAACCAAATTGTAAGGAGATGAGAAGAAAATGGGAGCAAAGAAAGTGGAGGCAATCTTTTCAAGAGTTTAGGAGAATAGTTATCTGAGAAGGCACCAGTTAATTTGAAATCACTGTAATTTACCTGAAAGAAATCTATTTTTCTTCACGTCTACTAAAACTGTCTTTTGACCACTTAAGGACAGCATATTTTGGTAGGACATACTGCCAACTTTGAGTTGCCCAGTATAGACTCCCTATGGTTTTGGATGGAGACTTCATTCAAAATAATCACTCCATGTTGTCCCTATCAAAGTAATTGTTGACTATTCAAGCCAAAAAAATCACTGACTCACAGGTTGAATTACTAATAATATTAATTTTCCATTTTGGCTACTCTCCTGATTTTCATCATTTTCGGAAACTCATAATTTTTAGGATAAAATAAATTCAAAAACTCAACATTATCTGTTATTTTCTTTTATGTATCCCCCAATTAGATTATAAGTTCCTCAGGGACTGTGTTGTGCCTTTATATTTTCAGCACTCAGTACAGTTTCTGGTACATAGCATGAGCTTAACAAATGTTTATTGATTTTTATTGAATATCCAAAGTTTACTTTTCATTTTACATACATTACCTCAGTAGATCCTCATAACCACTTCAAAAAATCCCTGTGATAACTAACTTAAAATATTATTAGTATTAATTTTACAATTGGAGTAACAGAGAAACATAAGCTAACCTGCTCATAGTCCCAGTGCTAGTAAGTGTGAGAGACAGGATTAGAATTTTGCCTTACTGAAAATACATCATCACTTCATTGTGTCATGCTTCCTTTCATTGGGAAAAAAAATGTTCTCCCTTCTTAATGAAAATAGAAAAACAAAAAACAAGTTATTCTTAGTAATGATCTTTCTAAACTTCTCCACCAGAGTCAGCTTAGGCTTCTTTTTGAGGGAATAGAAATGATTCATACCAACTTCCTCCAACCCTTTACACCTAGCAAAGTCAAGTACTTCAAGCAAGAACCTAATGGACAGCAATAATTTTTTGTAACCTACAGTGACGAATTGGTTTTTCTCTCCTACTTTAATTTTTTTGCTAGTTTTTTTTAAGTTCTCATGAATCTGAGCAAATGCATAAAACTATAAATGACATCAGTAAACAGAAAGAAAAAAAAAAACCTGAAGTCTCTCTAGCTTATACTTAGAAGGGTCTGCTATAGTTTGGTTTTCTGATATCACAAAATTAAAGGTTCATAATAGATGGAGTAGATTTCAGAAGTCATCTTTTTTTTTATTTTAAAGGTGAATGAGATTAAATTGTTTGCTTTTTTTTGGTTTTATTTATGCAATGATACTATTTGTCTTAATTGATGATATTATTGGATAAAGTTAAGGTAATGAAAAATTAATGGCACATTAAATATCAGTACCAGTAAAACAAGACCGAATTTAAATGGGTAAAGCATGGAACTATTTTTACAATTTATTAATCATCTTAAAAGACAAATTAACTGACAAGTCATAAGTGCTTTAAAACAGTGATTAAAAAAGCCTTATGTTGCTAATTTTCTATTCATCAATAAAACATTTTCTTAGAAAGAACTTCAAATAAAATGGCAAATTAACATTTTTTCCCACTTAATAATATTTTAGATTTTCCCAATTAAGATAGTTTTCAACATTTATTCATTAAAATAAGACTTATTTTTGGACATGGACAACACATTTTTCTTTTTGTTTGACTATCCACAGGCAGGGACATGCTGGTAAATATTTAATGCCCAGCTCTCTGGGAGGGAGTAAAGGAAGAGGGAGATCCATTTGTCTATACATTTTACAATTTAATCTGCATTATTGATATCTTCTCCATTATCTTTTTTAAATCTATAAAATCAATAATGGGTAGCTAGGTAAAACTGTTAATAAAGTACTGGGTCTGGAGTCAGGAAGACTCATCTTCCTGAGTTCAAATATGACTTTAAACACTTACTAGCTAGTGTAACTCTAGGCAACTCACTTTATCCTGTTTGCCTCAGTTTCGTCATCTATAAAATGAGCTGGAGAGGAAATGGCAAACAACTCTGTAGAGGGTCACAGACAATGGGGGAACTCTGAGAGAGGTATAAGACCCTTCAGCCCAGAGGGAACCTGCTAACAATGTATGGTTTGGCTCCCCATTTCCCCTAAGGGTTCTCAACCTTTCTGAGTAGTCAGGGGGTGGGTGACAATCTGTGTTGTGCTTGAATCAGAATGATACCAGGTGGAAGAGTGATACCAGGTGGCAAACTACATACAATAGCAAGTTGTTTATGTGGTCCCACGTGCACAGTTTATACTGGGCACATGCCCAGTGTTGTTACATAAGGATATGAGGATATAAAAAGGGGAAAGTCCTTGAAATAAATGGACTCCATATTTCCACCATCCTCAGGAGTCCTGCCTCATCACTTCTCCACTAGGATAGTATATTTTATTCACCCCAGTGTGGGGAGTCTAGAAAGCATGGTACATTTTGTCACCCCAACTTGGTGGCTCTAGAAAGGACACAATATTTTAATCACCCTGCTGTGGGGGCTCTAGAAAGCACAGTATGTTTTGTCATCCCAACTTGGGGGCTCTAGAACGCAGGACACAACATTTGGTGCCCAAATGAGGGACTCTAGGTGAGGTCCTATACACATCAGCTAGGCTGATGGGTCTGGGTTCAGTGGAGAAGACTCTGTGACCTGGAACAGGGTAAGTATAATAATAGGCAAGGAGGAAGAAGACAAGGGCTAAACTAGTCACTTTCATTTTTCAGCTGAAATGGAGCAAATACTAAGAAAAGAGCCTCCTTCCAAGGGAAATATGAAACATGCTTAGTTACGTGAACAGAAAAGCAAAGTTTGTTGGTAACTCAGAAGTAGATCACTAAATTCTCAGATGCTCTGGAGTGCATGCCTCAGTGACTTTATAAGAAGGAGAGTTTGAAGCCAGAGATCTGGAATTTAATGTGAGAACAACTAACTGAATACAATGGAGTAAAATTGGTTTTAATGAATCCCATAAGTTTACTCCCACAAGAGGAAAGATTTTAACTTGGGCAGCCAGAAAAGGAAGTATGAGGAGAAAAACAAGCTGAGAGTTGGTGCCCATAGCCCTGGAGGGTACAATACTGGAGACAGAGTAAAGGAAGTATTTTTTAAAGCATTTTATTGATTTATTTTGCTTATTACTGTTCTAGGAGATTTGCAGGGCACAGCCAGTAGATTGAGAAAATAATTAAGTACCTTGGCCTGTTGGGCAAAAAAGAAATTAAATACCTTAAGAACCTTGCTGATGAGTTTGTTTTTCATCTTCAAAGCTCATTTTCAGCTCTGCCTATACCTGAGCATGTGCTCTTAGGGTATTCCCCATCTCCTGACCTTCCTTCCTCAACTCCTTTTCATGGGCAGGAGGAGGAGGAGGAGGAGAAGGAAGAGGAGTGGGAAGGTAATGACACCTTTGGTGCCACCCATGAAGCAGTTTTGCCCACCTTCTATGTCTTCATTAGGAGAAGTGGGGCTCAGCTCCAGGCCCCAGGCAAAAAACTCTTGGAGCTTGATGGCAACTGCTATTATACCCAGAGAGTCTTTAAGCAAGCTGGTGGGGGAAGGGAATTGCAATTAGGCAGAATAGAGTTGCTGGGACTATTGAGACATTTTCTAGAGAACTTCTAAACTTAACTTTATGTATTAAATATTTTTTGATTCTTGATGGAGATGCACTGGCTCTGGTGGACAGGTTTCATAACCCATTGGAAGGGCAGTGTCCAGTACAAGCAGCTCCAGTATCTTTAGATAATCGCCAGGTGATGTGGAAAGATTCAGATTGTGGTGAATGGAAGGGACAAGATAGGTTAACTGCTTGGGGGAGAGGGTTTGCTTGTATCTCAACAGATAGAGAAGGAACCCAATATGTACCAACAAGCTGGATCCACCTTGTCCATTGGAGAGAGAAGAAAAAGAGAAGACCTTTGAAATGAAGGAGAAGACCTAAGAAACATCAGGTAGTTCCATTGCTGACTGCCCACCACTAAAAGAGCTTGGCAATTAATCCTTTGTGTATGGCAATTGACTCATGAACATAAAAAAAAATAATTCTCAATGAGACTAATGTAGGACTTCAAAACCTGCAGGAATCATTGGATTCCCTGAGATATGATAAGACTGATGCAGGACTTCAAAATCTGAAGAAATCATTGGAGTCCCTGACACATGAAGTGAAGAACAATAGATTGGCTTTGGTATCTCTTGGCTGCTGAAGGAAGTGTATGTGTTGTTATGAATTGAAAATTGATTTTTTACACCTTCCTTCTGGGACTCATGGAAATCATTTATGGTATTTTGTTTATTCATATTAATGTTATGTTACTACTTGCTTGTATAATATTACAACTTGCCTTGTGATTCCTCCCATAGTGATGGATTTAACCACTAATATAAACCTGCATCAATTAAAACAAAAGAAAAGGCAAGATGTAGAAAGTCACAGGCTGTGGAGAAACTCTGGGTGAGGTATAAGACCCTTCAGCCCAGAAGGAAATTGCTAACAATGCCTGGTTTGGCTCCCCATCTACCCTAAGTACTCTTGGTCTTCCTGAGAAATCAGAGGGCTGTGACAACCTGCCTTGTAATTAAAGCAGAGTGATACCAAGTGGAAGAGTCATCTACATACAATAACAAGTTGTTTATGTGTTCCCATATACGAAATATATACTTAGCATATGTCCTGTGTTGTTTTTGTTACATAACGGTATGAGGATATTAAAAGGGGAAAGTCTTTGGAATAAAGGGACTCCATATTTCCACCATCTTTAGGAGTCCTGCCTCATCACTTCTCCATACGACAGTATATTTTAATCATCCTGGCATGGGGGCTCTAGAAAGTATGGTACATTTTGTCATCTCAAATTGGGTGCTCTAGAAAGCAGGACACAACACAACTCCAGTAACTTTGCTAAGAAAAACCCAAATAAGGTCATAAAGAGTAAGAAATGACTGAAAAACAATAATATCATCAACAAAATAAAAATCCAGTTTTGTCTATTTTGGAGTTATGAAATGCTTAAAAAGAAAATTTAACAATTCTGACTGATATTCTCTGGAGTATATTTGAGCTGGCTCCAGTACACCTATGAATTTACAAAAATTATGTTTTTCTTCTTTTTCTTAGTTGGGAGAGAGTGGGAGGGAGGAAAATAAATTTTTGTTAATTGAAAAAATAAATAAAATAACCTTTCCCGCCCACAAAAAAGTGGAAGTAGATAGTAGGGTGGGGAGCCAAAGAAAATAAGTCTCAGTTGAGCTCAGAATTTGTGTTAAACTAATTATAGAAGTGATATTCTAACCCAGGTTAACTTAAATTACCCAAGTGACCATAAACACTTTCTTATGATTCTATGATAGAGCTGGGAGGAACTTTTAAGGTCAACTAGTCCAATCTTCTAAGTTTGCAGATAGGAAACCAAGGCATAGAGAGTTGAAGTCAATATGAATTGAAATTGTTTGACTATGGACATTCTGTAAAGTTACAGATAAGTTATTGGTAGGGAATGGATTGAAGCCCAAATCTGATTCCTTCCCATAGTTCAGTGCTCTTTCCAATTTGTCACACTGGCTTCCAACCCTTGGAGACAGCACTTCAGCAACTATGCAAAGTAAATGAACCTTTTATTAGTTTCTAATTTTTTTCTATTCCATTACGTATAAACCCTTATTATTCTGCAAAAGGATTTGACAGGCTTAAAAAACCATGGAGAGGAGTTATTTAGATGAATTAGTATGCATTGGCACACTTACCTGTTTCTCTCATCAACTGATTCTTGGTGTCTCATGAAAAGCTTTGCTTGCAGATCAAATTTATTTACAACAATTCATCCTCTTCCAAATAGTAATGAGTGTCTCTCAGTCTCTATTTAATTTTTTGGTCAGTAATAGGCTCCCCCCTTTTCCTTTTTTTATTGCTATGGTAAAAGCATTGGCCAGTTAAAAAAAATAGAAAATGATTTGTCTGTTTGGATTCACATATTTTTGGAGGAGAAAAAAATGTGAAGACAGTTCCCTGGACAATTAGGATGTCTTCTTCTATTTCCTTTCTGTGAGTTTTCATGTATATTTATTTAATAGCACTTGAAAAATATTTTTTCATCACCAAGGGGGGTCATCTTATACTTTGTTTATTCATTAGATCCTCACATCAATCCTTCTAAGTAAACTTTAATTTATTAGTCATCTGTACTTTCTTTTTTCAATTTGACTCATATTTCACCCAACTTGGTGTGTAGACTACATAAATTTCCAAGAGAAGGCTAAGTACGGGAAAGAAAAATAATAACAATCAAGAAAACTATTTTTCCATTAACTTCAAATCATTAAATAATGAGCATTTAATAAATTCCTACTATGTACCTAATAATAATTAATATTTATGTAACACCTATGTTAATCACTTTATCAAATGCTATACAATTATTAACTCATTTTTTCTTATGATAACCATCAGAGATAGACGATATTATTATCTCCATTTTATGGACAGGAAACCGAGGAAAAAAGATTAAGTGACTTGTCCATGGTCAAATAGCTAGTAAGTTAAGCCAGATTTGAGCTCTGATTATCTGTTCTAGACAGAAATTTTGAAGGTTTCCTTCAAAAATGATATTTTTACAATGTACAGTCAGGTTATCTTTTGTCTCCATTCTTACCTAGACCTTAGACATTGAATGGATTTTGCCTTAGCAAACTGTGGCCTTGGAGAGACATTAAATTAGAAAGGCCAAGGTCATACACTTTATTCCAAGCCATCTCCATCATCTTGACTTTTCCCTGATTGTGGAGGACAGAGTGAGGCTGATGACGTTGCTTAGCTCTGCCTCACTTAAGTCAAATTCACTCTTATGATATTATTGGTTATTGGAAAAACAACAACAAATTGTTACCATTCCTGACTATTACTCCAGATATAAGATCTAGCTGCTACTGTGCTAAGTATGCAGGACAGAGATTAAAAACAAAGCAATCTCTACTCTCTAATCAATATGATTAGACAGATATTCATAAAATGTCTTTAATATATAGTTCATGATACTGGAAAAAGGACAATCAATGAGACATAAAGTCAAAATTCAAACAGGAAGTGTTAATAAAATTTGCAAGACGTGTTGGTTGTTGGGATACAAAAATTTTAAGCAAAAGTCTCCTTTCAAAGGAGAAAAAAGGAGAAAAACATGTACAAAAAAACTTGTATTTGTATAATGGATTTTGTTGTTGTTTGGGGAGATATCTTCAAAAATTTTACAACTTATGCGAAAGGACAGGAATAAAATATGAACTTGACATAAAGCAGATTGTGATGAAGCAAAGGAGAGGTCCATATTGTCTTCAGCATATCATCTGCTAACCTTCAAGCAAGTCACAAGATAATTCAAATAACATCTAAGAGAATTCTACCAACATTGAAAGTGCATCACTCTTTTTCTACAGACATTTATTGAGCCCTTTTATGCATCAGGCGTTATGATAGGTGCTAGAATACAAAAAGAGGCAAAAAATAGTTCCTCTACTCAAGGAGGGAAGCTTATACATCTTTTCTCCTGATAATTATGATAATTCTCCAATACTATTTTTAATCAATTTACTAACACTTACTGACATCTTACTTTGAGTCTCTCTGCTGGATGCTATGTGAGATAGGAAGAAACATAATTACTGAAGACTAAAAAGTATTGGTAGAAGAGACCTGGTCACTTCAGCTGGTCCAACTTACTCTTTTTAAAGATGAAGAAATGGAAGTTTGGTGAGTTGTGACTAATAACCACAGAACTAGTTGGAGACAGAATAAGAATTAATCTAAGCTCTTAACTTTCAGTTTTTGTTGTATAGCAGACATGTTTCCTTCTCCCCTTGAAGAAAGACAAGAAGACATAGGCAGAAATATTTGATTTAGTTGTGGTACATGAGCATGTGCACATATACAGTACACACTCACATAGTTGCATACATATTTTATTTAGGTGTATTTTAATAAAATGCCTAAAGTAGCATATGATGGTGAATTATTTTTCTTTACTCGAGGAGATCCAGCTAATTACATTGTTCTTCCCCAGATTTATTGCCATACTCCAAACCCAACCTTCTCTCCATTGCACCATGTTGCCTGAATCAAATACTTATTATGTACTCTTTTTTTTTCTAGGCTAAATAACCTTTTGTTTCTTTTTTAATATTTACTTTTATTATAGCTTTTTATTTACAATATATATGCATAGGTAATTTTTCAGCATTGACAATTGCAAAACCTTTTGTTCCAACTTTTCCCCTCCTTCCCTCCATCCCCCTCCCCAGATGGCAGGTTGACCAATAGATGTTAAATATGTTAAAGTATAAGGTAAATACAATATATGTATACATGTCAAAACAGTTATTTTGCTGTACAAAAACAATCAGACTTTGCTTTGAAATAGTGTACAATTAGCTTATGAAGGAAATAAAAAATGTAGGTAGACAAGAATAGAGGGATTGGGAATTCTATGCAGTGGTTCATAGTCATCTCCCAGAGTTCTTCCCCTGGGTGTAGCTTAAACTTTTGTTTCTTAAACTGATTCTTAGATGATAACTTTATAAAGACCTTCACCATTATGATTGCTCTCCTCCAGATGCTTTTAGGGGAAGCTTAGGTGGCACACTGGATAGAATGCTGGGACTGAAAAGAGGAAGACTTATCTCATGAGTTCCAATCTGACCTCAGCCATTAAGCAGTTATGTGACCCTGGCCAAGTCACTTAACCCTGTTTGTCTCAGTTCCTCATCTGTAAAATGAACTGAATAAGAAAATGACAAACCATTCCAGTGTCTTTGCCAAGAAAAATCTCAAATGAGGTCACAAAGAGGTGCTCATTATTGAAATAACTGAACAAAAACAACCTATAAAGATGCTCTTAGTTCTTCAAAGCCCTTTCTAAAATGTGCCATCTAGAACTGAATACAATACTTTTGTTGTCAGATGACCTAAGTTGATTATAGTTCTTCTGTTTTCTGGAAGACATTTATCTCTAGTGCAATATGGGCAATAATAGTTTTGTTGTTGAGGTTTTATTTTTGTTTTTGGTGTGTGTGTGTGTGTGTGTGTGTGTGTGTGTGTGTGTGTGTGTGTAGGATGGGGTGATGAACCTATGATTTGATTAGTGGAAGGAACTTTCACTGTGGAAATTTCTTCCATTGAGGCAGAACAACTACTATTTTTTAATTTTCAGTTTTAGAGACTCTCCAGTAAGTACTGAGAGATTCAAAAACAGAAAAGATACTGAGATTCAGAAATAGGAAATAAATTACTCAAGGTTACTCAGTAACTTAGTGGGAGAGCTCATGTTTAGGTTGTCTTATGTTGGTCTGGTGTTCTATAAATGTTTGTCCTTCTTTTGTTAATGACAAACTCTCGCTAGAAGTCATGATTGGCTTGACATTGGATAAGAATCTGGGTTTGTGGAAATAGTGAGGAAGACGGATGAGTGATAACTAAAAGGAATGAGAATCTCAATGATAAATGATTTTGGGAGATAGGGAAGAAAAGAGGAGGCATGAATCTATCATCAAGATGCCTCAGGTTCCAACCCAGCTTCCTTCACCTACCAGCTTTTATAAACTCAGTTAAGTCATTCAGCCTCTGTCTCAGTTCCCTCATCTATAAATTCAGGTCACAAAGCTAATATATGGTAGAGGAACAATTTGTGCCTCGGTCTCCCTTACTCTAAAGCCATCCCTCAATATACAAGGCTTCCTCTGTAGTCATAACCACAGAATCATAATATTCTTAGGCCTGGAAGGAAACTTAAAATATTTTCTAGTTCAGGCCCTTCATCCTATGGATAAGGAATATGAAAGTCCTAAAGCTGGGGATTAAGTCCAGAATCCCAGCAAAGTTGGTAGTCTGATCCAGACTGTACTTGATGATGTGATTCTAGAGTCCAAAAAATCCTTAAAATGAAATATCTAGATCCCTAATTGAACAGATAGTTTGATGATTTCATATTGGAAAAGCTGTTGTGATAAACAAGTTGCTATTTTAGAGAGGGGTTTTTATTCCATAAAAATGGTGCATAGGTTGTTGATTATTTTAGCAATCTAAATACCCACACTGATCTGACTGTTTAGGAAATTATGAGTCTAAGTGGAAGTGAGAATATTAATGTCACTGATTTTTTTTTAAACTTCTCATGTCTGAACTGATCAAGTTCTGGGAAGAAGTTGCTATTATGAGTTAAGTTATATACACTCCTTAAGAAGCACTAAGATGTGGTACATAGACTGTTGGACATGGAGGCTGGAAGAATTGGATTTAAATCCAAACTCTTACACTTGTTAGTTGTGTGATTATGGGAAAGTATTTTTTTTTCTCACCAAATCTTTTTTTTTTTTCATTTGTACTATAGGAATAAGAAGGATAAAGATAGAAAAGGTCATTAGGTTTGGCAACTTAGACATCTCTAATAATTTTGGAAAGAGCAGTTTCAATTGAATGATGAAGAGAAACCACATTGTAGAGAATTAGAAGTAAGAGGGGGAAAGTAGAGGTATCCATTGCAAATAGCTGTCTCAAGGAGTTTAGCATCTAAAGGACAAAAGATATACAATGATAACTAGTAGAGGTTGTTAGACTGAGAGGATTTTTCAAGGATAAAAGAAATATAGATTTGTCTATCTATAGCACAGAAGTATTCAGTAGATAGGAAGTAAAGCTTAGTGAAGACTGGGAATGAAAGAGGGGACAGTGTACTGGGGAAGAAAGAATGTAGATGGCTTTGCCTTAGCAAAGCAATTAGCACATTTTAGTGTTAGACAGGGTTAAATGAACATCTGAGGGAAAACATGAGTGATGTGAGTTTAGGAAGGAGAGAAAAGAGAATACTTTTAGCTAAATTTTTAGGGAAGAATATACGTCAAGTTTCTGAGTTGAGAAGTTTGGGAGAAAGGGTACCACAGGGGACTTGAGAAGGGATGAGATTTAGAATGTCTGCTGTGGTGAGTGGAATTGTCAATCAGGAAGAGTCAAAGGATTGGGATGATGCACAAAGGGCCTAGTTTGTTGCTATTATGATTAGAATGCTAAGCCTAAAGTCAAAATGATCCAAGTTCAAATCTAACTCCAAATACCTACCAGCTTTTCTCATTTCAACTAAGTCATTTATTGTCTGTTTTACAGACAATGTTATCTGTAAAACATGGATAATAATAGTACCTATCCTGCAGGATTGTTGTGAAGATAAAAGAAATATGTAATTTTTTTTTGCCAACTTAAAATGCTATTTTAATGCTAGCTATTTTTGAGTAATGTAATACAGTTTTGTAGGGAAACCAGTAAGCATTGTTTCATGATTTCCTTCAGCTCTGTTCAGCAGCATGTGAAAAAAGTTAAGAGAGCAAATGATGAAAGTAATCCCAAGCAGGAGATTCAGGAATAAGTTCAGAAATTGAATATTATCAAGTACAACTACTTGACAAAGGGATTTTTATGGAGAGGGTAGGAATTTTTTTTAGATATAATAGGGGTGATAACCTGGGGGAAAACTGAGAGGAAAAGAAAATAGAGGCCATTTGAAAATAAAAATCAGAGTTAAGGGTTATAAAGTAAAAGGAAATAATAGAATAACTTTAAAAATATGATCAGATAAAAGAATTTTGGAGTTTATGAAAATGGAAATGGAACATTCATGAGTGCTGGCAAAATCAAGCAAATGTATCTTTATCATGGAGGAGGAGTAGGTCACAGGAAATGTGTAGATGGAGGAAGTGGGAAGCGTTGGTATTTGAGGGAGTATCAGTATTTATATTGAATTCCTTTAATGTGAGGTCAGGAGTTGTAGGGCAAAGTACAACTGTGAATCAGGCACTTAACTCATTGAGGAAGGAAGGAAGGAGAGATTATAGGGCATCAGTGGATACTAACTACTTGTGTCTTTCTTGAATGATAAATTTGGTTTCAACAAACCTTAACAAGAGCAGAAGTTGTGCTGTGGGAGAGTCTGGATGTGGCAATGGGGAACAGGGAGTGTTCTGACTGTACCCACAACAAGTAATTGGGGTTTTGAGGGAAAGTGGAAAGGATGGCCAGTGAGACTGTGTCATGAGGAGGAAGACAAGTCTCGCTGAGAGACAGAATATGAAAGGATTTGAAAAGGAAGAGATTTAAGATGAAAACATCTTTGTTAACTATGGAGTAGGAATTCCAGAGAGCCTAGAAGAAGAAGGATGAAGATATGGAATGAGGGACATTTGGGGCATAGAGTTAAGAAGGATGGGAATAAAAATGTAGGTATTTAGGAATGGATGATTTGTACAATTAGAACTATGCTGTCACAGAGAGCTCTAAGTCTTTGATGAAAAGATGTCAGAGATGGAATCTCATGTTGATGAAGGATTGGTAATTCAATAAAACTCACTGACCAAGCTATAGAACCAGACCAAATACCTAAAGTCCATTTTTTTCATACTAACTTGTGATTTCATTTATGTCAGGAACTTAAGAAAATTCATTCTACCAGTGCAACAGCTGTTCTGCAGCTTGTAGTCTCAGAAAATTGTTGAGGAAATTATCCAGTTAAGTGATCAGCTCTAGGTCATAACCTGTATATGTCAGAGGTGAGACTTGAAGCCAAGTATTCCTGAATAATAAACCAGCCCTCTACATCCATTCTAAGTTGCTTCCTTCTGAGATTAAGAAGATGTAAAAGTTTAAAAACCCAACCTTCCAACCATTTGTAGCACTTTGGGTTGTTGTTGTACCTAATTCTTTGTGACTGCATTTGTGGTATCCATCCTTCACACCATCCTGTCAGTCATCCTGCCATCGGCCTCAGACTTCACCATCATTGACTTCAAAGTTACATTTTACACCATCCATATGTCTTCAGAATCCCAATACTTGTTAATTTTCTTCTGGAAAGATTGCCAATATAGTTGGACTGTTTTGCCTGTGGGGTATACTGAAAGCTCCTCTTTTGTCAGATACTCTGCTAGGATCTGAACTTTTTCTGTATGAAACTCTTTCTCTATGGATTCGGTATTCGTGAAGACAGATAACCAACTCAAATTTGTGTTTTCCTAAGTTTTAGTTCTCCTATAATATGTAGGTGATTTGCTTCTCTGCTCCACAAGTGCAGAGGCTTGCCTGATTCTTTGTTCCTGCTTCAAATATTCGCTCAAAAGGGATGTGAGGTTCCTCAAGAAATGTTGCAATTTGTAGAAACCATGTTAAAATCTCTCGGTCATATTTTGTCTCAGGCAACCATGGCTTTGGTTGCTGAAAATTTTAAAGGCATTGCTGCCTTCCATGAATCCAAATTGAAGTGATAGCTTTAGTAGTTCCTTGGGCTACAGGGTATTGCACTAGTGGACTCCATCTTTTGTTGTCATCACTAAGCCCCTTTACAATTTGCTCAAAAATACTGGACCAAACCCTTTCTCTATGGATTCTGTATTCTTGAAGGCAGATAGCCAACTCAAATATGTACATATGACTTCTTCAGTCTCGAAACCACCCAATTATAACCTTTCTTTTCATCTCTTTGTTGACTCTAAGGGGTATTCACTGCTGGTGCTCTGAGCATATTGTTTGGGGAAATAACTCTCTCCTTGGTTACTATAGCCTAGTCTTTGACCCAGTTGTGCAGGGCTTTCCTACATGTCTATGCAGTGTTACTGTAGTAACAGTACTCCTCAAATATACCAAGAATCTGATCTTGGGTCATAGATTCACTTTGTACCTCCCACATGTTATGGAAGCACTGCTGTTTTCTCACTTTTCTCAACATTTCTCAACAAGCCAATTCACCAATTTGAAGATCACCCTAATTTTAGTTCCAAACAGCACCACAGTTCACTGGGGATTATTCAGTCTGGCTACTTTGTTGCCTCAAAATCAAAATATGGATATCCCTGATGACCTTTCATTACTTCCACTTTCTCATGACTGTCTAACCCAGACTTGGGCTAAAATTTTGGGAAGAGATGGACTATAGAACACCCCATTCCTCAAGGCAAACCTTAACTTATTTACTAAAAGATCCTATCTCAGAAACCCTGTAGGACAGCTAAGAGTTGGTTACCCCATGCCTTCTGATATTTAGGGCATTGAAATCAGCCATTTCTGGGACCATTGGTTGGTTCAAATAACTCATCAATTGGCTCAATTTGTTTATATCTACACCAATAGCACTGTGCCTTCAGAATAGCCTGTGAATTTGGAAGATCTGGGGGTCCAATGGTTTTCTTTAATCTTCTGAAATCTCCATCAAGAACAGCATCTGGTCAAAAGACTTCTGGGTACCCTAATTCTTCTTGGAAAAGTTGTCATCATCAAAGCTAAAGTAAGGATTCCTTCAAAGCAGAAGGCAACTCCCTGACTGACAGGACAGACCAGGATACAGCAGTGCCCCTGCTCACATTTGTTTTGCCACCCCTACAGGTGATGCTGACCCAGACTAAAAATGTTTTTAGCCAGTTCTTTCAATTCCAACATACCATGCTGAGCTCCTTTGAATTTAAATTGCTTGCCCCAGGCTGTGTCTTTCTGTAAGAGCTGTTTCTGAGTAGGTCCCAAAGGCCTCCCTGTTGTCCCTGACCACATTGCAGACAACCTAGTTGATCTCATTGATCAATCTACCCATTGAATCCAATTTGTTTCTAGTTTCTTCTTAAATAATATTTCTGGTGTCACTTTAAAGACAGCCATAAAAAGCCACGATGCCTGCCATTTTTGCCCCTCTTCAATCCTGGGATATCCTACTACCTTGCTTCTGCAATTTTCTCACTCCTATGGGTCCTTTTCAACATTGACAAGTAGACTATGTGCAGCTACCTTTTTGTTCTGAATACTCATGGTTACTTGTCTCTTCTCACACTGGACTAAGGCATTCCTGTTGCTACATGCTACATGTCCAACATCTTTTTTGGAACACATCTTCTTCTGGGGCATGCCTATTGACATCCACAGTGACCATAGCTCTCACTTTACTGACAACACCTTCACTTCTACCCTGAAAATTTCAGGGTTCCCCATTATTTGTACACACCTTACATCCACAATCCATGTCAACATTATCATTAAGATTCAGCTAAAGAAAGTGGATCAGGACAATAGGTCCTGGGTCCAGAATCTCCAGATTATTCTAATGAACATTTGTACTGTTCCTTTTTACATCAAAAACTCTCTTGATACAATACTATGAAAAAGTATTTTATGTCCAACTCTAACATTGCTTAGGCTTTTGGGACTTCTACAGCTAAGAAACCCTTTCTTTTCTTTCAGGTCCTTCCCCTATCTTCCAGTGACTCTTCCTCTTTCATCAAGCTCCCAGGTTAAGTCTACAGAAAATGCCCTGTGGGACAGATCATACTTGATCATCTTAGCTAACAATGCTGCCACTAAATTCATGGATTTTGACTCCTGGTCTACCTCTCCCATCAAAGTAAGGATGCATTCCCTAGGGGAGCAAAAGGGAGGAACATTTCAGTGGCAATGCTGAGGCAAATAGCTTAATCCCTCAGATACACCAACTAAAACTAGGGTTGATTGAGAGCAACTTGAGTACATAAGAAGTCCCTTCAAGTTTATCCAGTTGTTCAGAATCTTATCCAGCATATTGAATACACTTATGTAAGACCCTAATGAAGTCCTCAGTTTTAGAGTGGATCCTCCTGACAATCTTGCTCACAACTGCCACAGTCTTTGTCATAGCCTTTACCCCTACTATCAATAATTCAGCTCCTTCAGTCACCTTTATCACAACTAACAGAACTTAGACTTTCAGAGCAGTTTACCTAATCTGGATCCACACCTTTGCATTCCTATTCATCCCATTTATTCTAGTTGATGTTTCCAGTGTATTTCCTCTGTGGCCTCATGGGTTTTCTTATACCTAGCATCCTCATAAACCTTATCGGAAGTCTGAAGCATGAGGCACCCTCCAAACTCCCCACAAACCAGGAAAGAAGCAGCTTTCCCAAAGACAGAACCACCCTATTTCCAGCTAAGAACAACCCACCGAGCAATACATGGATTGGAATTAGAAGGGGACATTGAAAATATCCCTTCTTTGTTAAAGACACCCTTGAAACACAGTCTCCAATGGGTCCATCTTATCAGTGAAATGCTCCTGCTCTTGGTGCATGGTTTGCCTTTGCCTTTAAGAAGCACATCAATGCAACCTTGGGAAACTCTATCATTTCATTAGTGGCCTAGGGAAATTTCAGATAAACAAAAGGACCAACAATGAGGGCCAGGAAAATGAACTGATATGTGGGAAGCTGGACTAGCAACTTTTTTCTCTTTTCATGGCTAAAGCATAAGAAATTGGAAATGCAACTGACACTCATAAAACACACATTCTTGCCAGCTTTGTGTTTGCATTTGTTTCTCTTGCCTTCATCACTCTCATTGGACACCTTTGCCTCTATGATAAGCCCAAGCTATTGGTAACCACTTTCTGCATCAATCTATCATTCGTTAGTGTCACCATTCTGGGAAGTGAGCTTGTTGTGTACAACTGTGCCATCCTATTTCCCTCTGCAAAACCTCTGAACATTGCTCAAGTTGGAGGGCTAGCAGTCACCCTTTTTTCTGCTCTGTTCCTCTTTATTGAATGAAGCAGTGAGGTCTTTGTTCAAGGGGTTCTCATCATTATCCTTCTGTTGATCTCCATTGCAGCCCCTATCTTACCTGATAGATTTGTTGAATTTTGACTCTTTCTAAATTGTTTTTTCAATGTTTCTTTGACTCTACAAATTCAGTGATTGTGGAGTTTTCAATTCTACCCCCAAAATAAGGTATTGGAGAAATTTGCTGAATGTAACAAAACTTCTAAATTCTGGTTATTCTCAAATAACTGTTTTGATAGCACTGTGACCTTCATTGCTTACATAGATCGACGAGATGAACTTCTGGGAATTAAGGTCACATTCATCTCAAACCTTCATGAGAAAAATTCTCTTATGAAACTTCTGCAATCATCAGGGGCATAGAATCTGCTGTCATCAACAAGACCAGTTAGAGTCCAAAGGACTAGATACTGTCCACTACCTGACCAGACATAATGGAATAAGTTTTATTTCCACTGAAATGTATGACAAGGGTGCTGATTGGCTGGCAAAAGGTAGTAATACTTTCAGATTTTTTGACATCATTATGACACCGCTATTGCCTACAGGCTAGAAGCTAGGCACACAAGAAGAAATTTCACCATTGATACATAATGCTCTACATTGATGGTACAAAATTGCCCAAAGAAAAGAAACATCCAGGAATACATTTGGTAGTCCTACTTAGCACCTGAAGCAAGGATATTCCTACGTATGCCAACCATTTTGCCCATATTAGTAACTTGAAATCGATAACAGTTTCCTAAAAGTTCTTACTTATGTTTTCTTATGTGGAAGTGATTATTTTTGGCTTTGCCCAAAAAATGATGGTGGAAGGGATTTGTATCCTTGTGTCTATTTTTCCTGATGTTAAGTTCCAGGACAACTTAAAATAAATTGACATCTTCAACCTAGGCAATCCTTTGGGTCCAAACTGAAATTGTAGGTATACTCAAAATGAGTGTGACAGAGCTCATGACCTCAGTCCCTCTAATGGAGACAAATCCACCATTGCTTTTTTTTTTTTTTTTTAACAGTTATCCCCCAATTTGAAAATTTCTGGATATGTACTAAGGAATTGTAACAATTTTATTCACAGAAATGCAGATCCACCTGGTTATACTCGGCTCATTATATTCATCGGATACCTAATCTTGACCACAGCTGCTTTCAATGAGACTATCACAATTCTAGAAGTTCTCAATTGCTCCGTAGATTCCATTGTCACAATGGTCCAGAACACTCTTGATATGCTCCTTGTAGACCATGATGGTCTATAATGCTTCCATGCAAATGAGAGCTCCCAAATTGAGTAATCCCAGCTGTGATTCAAAAAAATTATTCACTCCTTTTGGAAAGGACCCAACATTTGGGGAAAATACCCCAGTCTTTTATCTGAGATCCGGGGATGTGTGAGTTCCTTGAACTTTCTAGAATGTTAGAGGCTGTGTTAGGATGGGTCTGGGAAGTAGTAGTGGGTCCTCTCTCTTCTGAAATAACTGTGGTTTGGTCTCAGGATTCTTATACTTGTTATTGTGGCAAAACTTCCCTCAGTTGGTGATCAACAAGGCATAGCCATCTCCATCATCTCCTCTTTTTGAGTGGGTATTACAACCTTAAAGTGCCTAGCCATTAATGGAGCTCATCCTATGTGTGTACCTCAAATGAGTCTCTCACCTCCCCCCCTTACACACATTTACACTATTCTAAGAGTGCATAAAAGCCCATGGCTTTGATTTCTGGCCACCAACCCTTAGCCAGAACAGACAGGCTCACCCAAACTGACTCACTGGTAGAGTGGGAAAGCCCACATGACTCTGTTCATAGGGAGCCACAGTCCTCAGTACCCTTACAAGGTTATCCTGTACCCATTCTACACAGTCCATAGCTTTACCTCCTCAGCAGTAACTCTTTCCAGGAAGAACAGTTTCCCAGTTCTGCTTGCAGCTTGATGGGACCTTCCTGTACTCCTATAAGCATAAATAGCTCTAAGTGGTCTTGTCCTACACCATATCTATTCTTAGGCATTTATATCTGGTATTGTATCAAAGAGTTACCATGTGCTGAGCATCACGTTTGATTAAACCCGAGTTCTTCATGGCACTAATGCCTTTGACAGAGCAATAGGAAGCCAAAGGAGTTGAATGAGTAGAAGAGTGATTTGGAAGGTGCAACGCACTAGTTCCTGTGAGAAGCTATTTTCTGGGGGAAAAGGTAACTCAAATACTCAAGAGGTCCTTTCAATTTCTGGCTTCAAAACTATGAATTTATTTGTCCTGATGAAACTATCCATAGCAAATCTTCATCTATTCTGCAATTATCATTATAGAGAGACATTTAGTGTTTAAGTGACCTGTATGAGAAGTGATATTTAAACTCATCTCATCTTATTCCTGATTCTGAGACCATATTCCTTTCATATAGATATAGATATGGATATAGATAGATAGACAGACAGACAGACAGATAGATGGGTATAGTTAATCCATAATCCTTCAGTGGAAATGGAAAGAACATTGGACTTGTAGTCAGAGGATCTGAATTCTTATTCCACATCTCATTTACTACCAGTGTAACAACATATGTGTTACTTGACCTTGGGTGGCCTGAGTTATCTCCTCTCTAAAATTATAATAAGCAACGAAGCTCCAACTTTAAACCCAGGGCTTTATAATCTTGTGATCTCTTAGCATAGCCAATATCCTAACCTATCTTGTCCAAAACAGATTCCCTTCAGTAAAATGAATGTTGGAGTAAATTGCCTCTGTAGTTTGCTTTAAACTCCAATGACCCCAGAAGCCCAAAGATACTGAGTTCTTCACAAGGCAAATACATATTTGCTGCAATAATTATTAATAAGAGCTGATAACAACAGTAACACCATTGTTTTAAAAAATTATAATGTTTTAATTAACAAAACTCTATTTTCTCCCCTCCCATTTACACTTATTTGGGGCAGAAAAAGGAAAACACAACTCTGGCACAAATATGCAGAGACAAGCAAAACATATTCTCACATTGGCCATCCAGTAAATATATGGCTCATTCTATGTTATGAGTCTATCACTTTGCTTTTAGGGATGGCTGGTAAGCATCATCATCAGACTTCTAGAATCATAGTTGGTTATTGTATTGATCAAAGTTCTTAAGGCTTTTAAATTTGTTTTTAAAGTTTTTGTAGCAATTTATTCTCCTTGTTCTGCTCACTTCACCCTAAATTAAATAATATAAATATTCTCAGATATTTCCAAAACCACCACTTTCATCATTTCCTTTAGCACATTAGCTCATAACATGATTAAATGACTAAAAGCATAGCTAAAGCATTTACATAGTACACAGTACTCTACATTTTTGTTTGACCAAAGTATTCTTTCTCTCTCCTCTCTCTCTCTCTCTCTCTCTCTCTCTCTCTCTCTCTCTCTCTCTCTCTCTCTCTCTCTCTCTCTCTCTCTTTCTCTCTCCTACAGGGAATTTATAATTATTTTCAGTATATGCTTTTTTCACTTAATATATATTAAAGAAAGGGAGTGTTTTGCTTTTAATTTGGGCATCTAAGGGCATGAAAATGTGTGGTCATGTGGAATATAGAGAAACAGACAATAGACAAACTAACTTCTAATCTCAGATCTTTAACTGCTTTTCTTATATGTCAATCTGAATGTCCAATGTTCATCTTAAGCTCAACATGTCCAAAATTGAATTTATTATCTTTCCTCCTAAACCCCAACTTCCTCTGCCCTGCTCTCTGATTTAACTTCCTTATAACTGTCTAGAGCAACCACATTTTCCCAGTCCTTCAAGTCTACAACCTGAGTATCATCCATGACTCCTCAGTATCTCTCATTCATTTATATCCAATCTATTAGTCTGCCAATTTCACCTTTGCAAAATGTTTGTGGCAGTCCTCTTTGCAGTGGTCAGAAACTGGAAACTGAGTGGATGCCCATCAGTCAGAGAATGGCTGAATAAATTGTGATATATGAATATTATGGAATATTATTGTTCTATAAGAAATGACCAACAGAATGATTTAAGAAAGGCCTGGAGAGATTTACATGAACTGATGCTGAGTGAAATGAGTAGGACCAGGAGACTGTTATATATTTCAACAACAATATTATATAATGATCAATTCTGATGGACGTGGCCTCTTCAACAATGAGATGAACCAAATCAGTTCCAATAGAGCAGTAATGAACTGAACCAGCTACACCCAGCAAAAGAACTCTGGGAGATGATTGTGAACCACTACATAACATTTCCAATCCCTCTGTTTTTGTCTGCTTGTATTTTTTATTTCCTTCTCAGGTTAATTTTACACTATTTCAAAGTCCAATTCTTCTTATGCAGCAATATAACTATATGGACATGTATACATATATTGTATTTAACATATATTTTAACATATTTAACATGTATTGGTTTACCTGCCATCTGGGGGAGGGGATGGGGGAAGGAGGGGAAAAGTTGGAACAAAAGGTTTTGCAATTGTCAATGCTGAAAAATCATCCATCCATATATCTTGTAAATAAAAAGCTTTAAAAAATTCACCTTTGCAACATCTATAGAGGGCCACAGATAGTAGGGGAATGCTTCAGCCCAGAAGGAACCTTGTGACAAAGTCTGGTTTGGCTCCCCATCTCCCCTAAGGGCTCTCAGCTTTCCTGAGAAGTCGGGGCTCAGTGACAACCTGTGTTGTGATTGAAGCAGAGTGATACCAGTTGTCAAAGAGTCATCTACATACAATAACAAGTTGTGTATGTGGTCCCATATGGACAGCATATACCTAGCACAAGAACAGTGTTGTTTTGAGTTTTATAAGGATATGAGGGTATATAAGGGGGAAAGATTTTGAAATAAACAGACTCCATATTTCTACCATCTTCGGGAGTCTCATCTCATCACTTCTCCACTAACACGGTATATTTTAACCATCCCAACTTGGGAGCTCTAGAAAGCAAGACATAACAAACATCTATGTTCCATTCTCTTTTACGATACTGCCACAATCCTGGTGCTACCCTCATCACCACAGATTTGGACTGTCACAATCAACTATTAGGTCTATTACCTGCTATCACAAGTATCACTGGCCTTGAGGGAGAGGATGAACTATGGGATCCTCATTTATCTAAGCAAAGTAGATAAATCCTCTCAATTGTAAAACACTTCTTAGACTCACCTCCTCTATTTGGAGACTAGTTCCCCTGAATATTTACAGGACACTTACGTTTTCACTTTATTCTAAAGTTAAGTATTTTTTTTCTCCTTCTTAAAAAAATCTTTATCAAATTGTATGCCTACTTTATCTAAATTACATACCAAGTACACCAAATGTATTGGTATACATCAGCTCTACCGATGCAGAAAAAAATATCATTTTAGTGAAATGCATTATTCTCTTTTCCCCATTCATATCTACAAACTTGAAGGTAGTCCATTTCCTCCTCTCTCCACCACTTAACACATTAAAAACAAAGGAATTAAACAAAAAATGAGGTAAAAAAAGATACCACTGTAACTTTGGATTTAGAAAATAAACATAAGAATCTTTTAGGATCATTTAGGACATGATTTTTTAGAATCATTTAGGACATGATCAAAAGTCTTGTGGACAAGGATATCATGGGAAAAGCCTAAAAAATATTACTGGGAAGTTTGAAATCTTCATCAAGGAACTAAAGATCTTAGAGAAACAGATGGTATTTTTATGACCATTGCTATTGGAAGGGAAGAACTTCGGAAGCAAAATGTAAATTTGGGAAATGAGTAAATAGCAAATTAACAAATAGTATCTAAGAATGGCATTTGTATTTCTGGATGTATAATGTATAGAAATTAATAGGATGTAGGAACAAAGAACTATTGACCAGTAATGTAGTACATTTAATTAGAGTCACTAAAACATATTTCCCTGAAGAGTTGGAAATGTGATTAGTATTTTAAACCAAATAAAGGAGATATATAACTGTTCACATATTTTGGCTATTCTGAATATCGTCTTCTTTAGATAGGATTAATAGTTTGCAAGAGTCAGTGTCCAAGGGGAGGACTAGTAATAAAACCCCTAAGTTTAAATGCCTAAATGATATAATAGACAGACAGGAAGACTTTAGTTCAAATCCTATATCATGCAGTTGCTACTATATGATCCTAGGCAACTTAAAATGTCTCTTATCTGTAAAATGAAGATAATAATAGCAATCCAATTGTTATTGGATTCCTTCCAATCATGGTTGTATAGATACAATGAGATAATATTTATAAAGTGCTTTGTAAACTTTGAAACATTATGTAAGTACTAGGTATTATTATCATTACCAAATACAAACAATCTTGGCAACTTACATGATGCCCTCTGGATTCCAAACTGCCATTACGAATTCTACTTGACTGATAATTGTTTATATTCAGTGAAATTCATAATTGATATATGAGTTTGGAAGGCCACACCTTATTTTTAATAGCTTAGGTAAAAAAAAGTAGTGAAATGTCCTTCCATATCAGAAAAAAAATATGCTCATGTTAAGAAATCCATTAACCAATGAGGCGAATCATGATAGAAGGCCTTTTGGATAAGAATCATAGGACAAAGAAGCATTAGTGATATTGTGGAGGTACTGTCACGGAAATGTGCTGCTGACTACAAGGGTGGAAAGATAAAATAGATAACAAATTTAAGGATAAAATAGATAAATTTAACATAAGAGTGATTTGGCAATGATAGCTAATTTTTAATTTCTGAACTCTGCCCATGAGCTATCTTTCTGTCTGATCTGAATACAGAATAGATATGCTTTAAATTTTACCCTAATGATAATTTCATCCTTCAAAACATAAAATAAATGATGAAGAGATTTGCTATTCTGGATCATATTCTGACTAATAGCTTATTGTTGAAGTACAAATGATGGGATTCAGAGAAGGAAGTTCATAATGTGTTCTTGAAAGGTAGATAAAAAGAAGACATTTGGAAATAGTCTGATGTGCATCATATTCGTAGAGAGAGAAAATTTCAAAGAATTAAGAGAATGGATAAGTAGGATCTGCTGACAATTTGCATTAAAATTAGACTCTTCTGTTTACTATTAGTATGACTTTTGAGCAAATTGCCTTTAACTATTTGGAATTCACTTTCCTTTTTTGACACTGATGGAATTAGATTGGCCAGTCTCTAAGGTTTCTTTCATCTATAAGTACATTATCCTGGTATTATCATTGAACAATGCAAATTTTTAAAGAGACATGTCCAAAAGATGGAAATAAGGACAGACTAATAAGGAACATTAAAAGAGCAGTTCAGTTTGGCAAAGAAAATATTAGGAGGACTTATTTGCCTAAGCTGTCCCCCAGGCCTGGATTTCTTCTGCTTCACTCTGCCTTAAAGAATTTTTATCTTCATTTAAGCCCCCCATAAAGCTTTCCTTGATCTTTTCTCTCCCAATCGTTAATGACTGTTCCTTTCTAAAATTATTTCAGTTTAGTTCAACAAAGATTTATTAAGTATTTAAAATGTGCAAGGTACCACACAAAGGACTGATGATGCAAAGAGACAAGTAAAACACTTCCTGCCCTCAAAGATTTTTGCCTGCTACTAGGAAGAGAAAGTGTCTTTGCAAAGAAGTACAGAATAAAGAATATTGATCACTAAAGATCCCAGAACAACTAGGGAGTAAAGGCAAAGTTTCCAAAAGGAGATAGTATCTGAAATGAGGTTTTAAGAAAGAGGTTTCCGGGAAGCAGAGATGAAGAAGGAGTACATTCTAGGTATAAGAATTGTTTTAATTTCTTGTTATTATCTATTTGCTAGTATTTTATTTTTCTCAATATCTTTAATTATTTATTTATTTAAGTAAAACAAATGCAAAATAGAGAAAAGAAAAAAAAAAAAGAAAGAAAGAAAAACCCTATCATGTGCATAGCGGAACATAAGAGAAGATTCAACATTTGTAACAATAAATTTTCTTTGCTTCCTTGTAAGCTTTCTTTTGTATTGATCTTAGGCATATGGTTTACATTTCCTTGTATAAAATCTTAATTCTTTTACCTTATTGAACCATTAAAATTAGTATTTGATGTTGACTTTTATATGTCAAATTTTCCATTAAGTTCACATATTTGTCAAAAATTCCTGAAAATCTAGCAATTCATTCATATCTTTTTCTTCATTCAGTATTTTACTTAATTTTTCTGGATATACTATTTTTAGCCACAATACTAGTTCTTTAGATCTTCAATACATGGTATTACAAGACAATTAGTTTTTTTTTTTTTATTGTAGCTGCTGATACATCTTGTGATTCTGATTGTGGTTCCAATGTATTTAAATTGGTGTTTTTATTGTTCTTGTTGCAGCTTGTATAATTTTCTCTTTAATCTGAGGGTTCGAAAATTAGCAATAGATGTTCCTGTACGTTTTTTTTTTGGAGAATTTCTTTCAGGTCATGCTTGATAATTTTTTTTTATTTCTACTTATCTGTCTTTTTCTAGCACTCCAGAACAGTTAAAAAAAATAATTCTTTTGTTATTGTATCTAGAAGATTCTATTGTGATCATGGCTTTCAGGTAGTCCAATTATTCTTTTCTTTTCTTGATCTGATCTCCAGATCTATTGTTTTTATTATGTTATATGTCATTTTATCTTCTATTTTTCATTCTTTACATTTTGTTTTAGTATAACTTTTATAATAACTTTTTATATATTTTAAAACTCATAACTTTACTGGCTTCCCCTTTCCCAATTTTAATTTTCAAAGGCCATTTTCTTCCTCAAGAATTTGAATCTCTTTTTCTAGTTGATTGACTTTTTTTTTCATAATCTTCTTCTTCTTTTTTTTTTTAATTGTTCTTTTGTTTTCTCCCTTAAGCTCTCTAATTTGATTTTTAAAGTCTTTTTTGAATTCTTCTATAAATTCTTTTTGGGCAGGTATCCTATTTAACATTTACTTTTTGGGATAAGAGAGGTGTTTTGTTTTTTGTTGTTGTTGTTTTTGTTTTTGCTTTTGTTTTTAAGAGCTTGTTATTGTTATTAGCTTGGAGAGTAAGATGGTACCTCTGGGCTCAGGTCTCCATCAGTCCTTCTTTCTGGCCTGGAATCCCAAAACAAGAACTTTACCTTCCTGAAAGTACTGGCAGACAGCAGCATACCTGCTGGCTCCTTCTCATCCAAGTTTCTGAAGAACAGCTGGACCTGGCATTCCTAATTGGTAGAGATTCCCTCAATCTTCCCGTACTCAAACACTCTACTCCCCACACTGTCTGGGAAGTGAACGTTCATGTGGCTGGGGTGAGGCTACCTTCCAACCAAGCTAACCCTAGGGTTCACTACTTGTTTCTGTAGAGCTAGCTTGGAGATGTTTACATTTCATAGGGCCAAACCTCACTCCTGGTATCTTTCTTCAGATCTTTTCCAAATGTCCCAGGAGAACCACTGTTCTTTCCCAACTTCTATTTGTTTTTAGCAACTCTGTGTTTGTCCAGAGGCCAGTTTGGTCTTGTTTGTGGGGAAAATCTGAAGAGTTTGGAATTTTCTGACCCACTCTGCCATCTTCCCAGAATCCTCCCCTTGCATCAATATTCATTAGGGAAATTGATCAATTCTTTCTGCTTTGTTTCTACCTTGTTTGTGTATCAGCATCATATTTGTGTCATAAAAGGAATTTGGTAGGTCTCTTTCTTTGTCTATTTTCCCAAATTGTTTAAGTAGTATTAGGATTACTTGCCTAAATGTTTGGTAGGATTTTCTTATAAAATCATCTGGTCCTGATGATGAGGTTTTTTTCTTAGAAGGTTCATTGATGGCTTGTTCAGTTTCTTTTTTCTTTTTTTTTTTCTTAAGCTGGGTTATTTATTTTATTTTTCTTCTGTTAATCTGGGTAATTTATATATGTGTGTATATATATATATATATATATATATATATATATATATATATATATATATATATACTTTAGATATTCATCCCATTTCATTTAGATTGTTGAATTTATTGTTACATAATTAGGCAAAATGGCTCCTAACAATTGTCTTAATTTCCTCTTCAGTGACAGTGAGTTCACCCCTTTCATTTTTGACACTAGTAATTTCTTTTTCTTCTTGCCTTTTTATAATCAAATTAATCAATGGCTTATCTATTCTGCAGAGTTCTTTTTTATACAATCAGATTTTATAATTTTACTTATTAGTTCAATGATTTTCTTACTTTCAACTTCATTAATCTCTTTTTTGATTTTCAGGACTTCCAATCTGATATTTAATTAAAACATTTTAATTTGTTCTTTTCCTGTGTTTTTTAGTTGCATGCCAATTCATTGATCTGCTTTTTTCTCTGCTTTGATGTAAGCAATCAGAGATATAACTTTCCCCCTAACTACCACTTTGACTGCATCCCATATATTTTGCTATATTGTCTCATTATTGTAATTTTATTTAATGAAAGAATTTATTGGTTGTATGATTTGATATTTAACCTACATTTTTAGGAATAGATTCTTTAATTTACAATTAATTTTAATTGCTCTTTTCATTATTTATTACTGCTTGTAATTTTTATTGTATTGTGATCTGAAAAAGATGTATTTACTATGTTTACTTTTCTGTATTTGGTTTTGAGGTTTTTGTGCTGAAATACAAGGTTCAGGTGTCATATACTACTGAGAAAAAGGTGTATTCTTTTCTATCCCATTCACTTTTCTCCAAAGATTATCATACTTTACTTTTCTATAATTTTTTAACCTCCTTAACTTTTTTCTTCTTAATTTCTTTGTTAAATTTATCCAATTCTGAGATTGGAAATTTGAGGTACCTCAATATTATAGCTTTATTATCTATTTTCTTCTGTAACTCATTCAACTTCACCTTTCAAAATTTAGGTGCTATACCATCTATGTCTATTCCTTATAAATGCTCTTGTAGTAAAACAGTTATTAAGAGTTATAAACATTGTGGCAGCTCTTTTTGTTGTAGCTAGAAACTGGAAGATGAATGGATGTCCATCAGTTGGAGAATGGTTGGGTAAATTATGGTATATGAAGGTTATGGAATATTATTGCTCTGTAAGAAATGACCAGCAGGACGAATACAGAGAGGCCTGGAGAGACTTAAATCAACTGATGCTGAGTGAAATGAGCAGAACCAGAAGATCACTGTACACTTCAACAACAATACTGTATGAGGATATATTCTGATGGAAATGGAAATCTTCAACATAAAGAAGATCCAACTCACTTCCAGTTGATCAATGATGGACAGAGAAGAAACACAGGGAAGTGAATGTAAATTGTTAGCACTAATATCTGTTTGCCAGGGTTACATGTACCTTCGGAATCTAATGCTTATTGTGCAACAAGAAAATGGTATTCACACACATGTATTGTATCTAGACTATATTGTAACACATGTAAAATGTATGGGATTGCCTGTCATCGGGGGGAGGGAGTAGAGGGAGGGTGGATAATTTGAAAAAATGAATACAAGGGATAATATTATAAAAAATATATATAATAAAAATTATTTTTTAAAAAATACAAAAGTCTCCTGGTAGGGTCCCATCCTTAAATTTACCAAGGGTTCCGAGTGAGAATCTTTCAAGAACCCATGATTCTCTAATCTTCATCAGCTTCTAAATGTCCATTTAAGCACGTACTTATGTTGAGGCAAAAACTGTGTTTCATGTATTCATCTTAATACTTTGCCAAGGTAATTTATACTCTTTGTGTGGGAAAAGGGTGAAGAACTTACAGCACATATTGATCACAGACTGTTTACTAAAGTAGACCAAGCCTACTAGGCCTCAGTTTCGGCTTCTCCAGAATCACATGATTTTAGATAAGGCCTAAACAACATTCCATTGTCCAACGTGGCTGAAGAAGCTGTATATCACTTTGTCTAATACCAACTAGGGGTACAGTAGACTCCCAATCACAACATATAGAGGGCAGGATTTTGGAGGGTCTTTGTTTGAAATGTATAAAAGCTGTAAGCATTTTCAAGGCTCTGGCCCTATTCTGCTGTGAAATTTGGCTCGCAGACCAGGATGGGGTCTGCTTCTCGAGATTCTAATAAATAATTCTGCTTTAAAAAAAAAAAAAAAAAAAAAAAAAAGAGTTATAAACATTACTTTGCCATATAGCAATACAAATAGTTTAACCTTATTTAATTTCTTATATTTTTTCTTGTTTCTTTTTTAAACTTTCTATGTTTTACTTAAGTTTTGTGTTTGGAGGTCAAATTTTTTTATTCAGCTCTGAGCTTTTAGATAGAAATGCTTGAAAGCTTCCTATTTTGTTAAACATCCATTTTTTTTGGCCTGAAAGATGATTTTTAATTCTATTGGATATATGATTCTCTTGCCTTATTCTCATTTCTTTTCCCATTTTTCTTCTATATTTCTAATTTGCTATTTAAATCTTATTAAAATTCTACCAGAAATTCTTTTTTGGAGGCCAGAAATGAAGTTACATTTTTCTTTAGGCTTTACATATATCCATTTTGACAGTATTGTCCTATTCTGTTTGTTTCTTGACTCTCCCTATCACCATAGTAACTGTGTAAAATCAAATTCTCTTTTGTTGTGTTTGCTCATTTTTCTGCCTTTTTATAACTATGTGAATGTTAGGCTATTTGCCCTGCATTGTCCCAAGCCTTTTGTGTTGGGACTTTGGATCTTACTGCTAGCCTTTATTATTTTTCAGGACTTAGGTTACATGCTTTCTCTGGATAATGGGCTTCCTTCTGGGTTGCACTGGGTGGTGGGGCCCCCTGTTGGGATCCTCTGGGAGTGGGGTTTAATTGCTGGCCTTTTCCAGGTGTGGAGCCTTGCTGCTGAGTTGCTTTGGTAAAAGAGTCTCTCTAGTGGCTGGCCTTGGAGGAGAGAGATTGTTGCTGCTCTGACCCAGGCTCCAGGATCTCGGTCTGTCTGTTGGTCAGGCCCAGGGCAGGATTTCAGCACTGGCCAGCAGTGGAGTCAAAATTTTGCTGGTGGCTTTTACTGTAGATGGGTCAATGGGATGGGACCTTGCTGTTCTGAACAGTGATCATTTGCCTAAGAGGGTGCTGTTTTGCAGGAGAGGGGGTGCCTCACTGATTGAAGCTGCAAGTTTGGAATTCTGCTGAGGCCCTGAGGCATGTCACAAGCTCCCTGCTGTAAGGCTAACTACTACTGCTGTTACTATATCCTCTTCTTTTGCTGCTGCTGCTGCTGCTGCTGCTGCTGCTGCTGCTACTACTGCACTCAGATTAGCTCCTGTCTCACCTTATTGAGACATGCCTTTCCTACCAGATTGTTTGCAGCTTCCCTGCTCCTAGATCAATTTTAAAGTAATTTTCTACCTCATACGGGGCAATCACTTATGTAGTGAACAGAAAAAGTGATATAAGACTATTCTTAAGGTGTCACTCAAGAATTTTTCAATTCTTTGCATTTCCTAGCTATGTGACCCTGGGCAAGTCACTTAACCCCAATTGCCTTGCCAAAAATAAATAAATAAAAAAGAATTTCACATTTGGTTGCACAACATGGAAGACACTGACACAGGACTATCCAGTATGGTAGAGTGTCTGAGGTCAGATTTGAACTCAGATCCTCCTGATTTCAGGACTGGTGCTCTATCCATTGTGCCACCTAGCTGCCCCTAGCAGAAGATATTTTGTAAGAACTTCAGGAAAGAACTCTCAATTAGTCAGGGAATGATGTGGCCCAGTGCAGGTGCAATGCAGGGAGACTCAGGGTGGAAAGGCCTCCTCACACAAGGGGGAATCTAGTGGGAGTCTCTTAGCCAAAATACAACAGCATTGGCTTCTCTGTCCTGGTTCAGAAGCCAGTGGATCAGCAGACTAGCTGTGAGACCTCCAATGCAACTAAAGAAGGCAAACAGTGAGCCCCTGAAACCCAGTAAAATATGAGATTTGGTCGTGCTGACCCAGCATGGGAAGAAAGTCAGCAGCAAAAGCTGCTCCAAGGCACCATGAAGTCACTGTTGTCTGTCAAGTAAGTTTGGGACAATTTCCCTTTTGCCCTAAGACAGACCTCAATGATTAAAAATGGGCAAAAAAGCAAAAAGAACTCTGAGGATAAATAACTATTATGGAGACAGAGAAGAACAGAGCTCAAACCCTGAGGACATTAAAGGCAAAATGTCTCCAGAGGAAGTCCCAAAAGGTGATATAAGTTAGCATCTAACTCAAAAGTCTCTTTTATAAGAATTAAAAAAAAAAAAAAAACTTAAAAGAGTTAGAAGAGAAATGTGGAAAGGAAGTGAAAGTTTTTGAAAAGGAAACACAGAAACAACTCCTTAAAAAGATCATTGGTGAACTGGAAAAAGAAACGAACTCCCTGAAAAACAGAATTAGTGAAATAGAAACAGAATACAACTCCCTAAAACATAGAATTAGTGAAATGGAAAAAAAAAGTCTAATGAAAAAACAACTCATTTAAAAGTTCAGTTGGCCAAATTTCAAAGTAGGTAAAAAGGTAATTGAAGAAAACAATTCATAAAAATTAAGAATTGGAAAAATGGAAGTGAATGAGATATCAAGAATCAGTCAAACAAAACCAAAAAAAAAAAAAAAAAAAAGGAAAGAAAAGAAAGAAAGAATAAGAAATAAGAAAATGTAAAATGCTTCATTAGAAAAACAATTGACTTGGAAAATAGATCCAGAAGAGACCATCTCAAAAGTATTAGACTACATGAAAACCACAATGAAAAAAAAAAGCATAGACAACACCTTTCAAGAAATAATCAAGGAAAATTATCCTGATGTCTTAAAACCATAGGGTAAAATAGCCATTGAAAGACTCCTTTGATCACCTACTAAAAGAGACATCAAAATGAAAACTCCAAGGAATATTGTAGCCAAATTTCATAACTATCAGATCAATTAGAAAATACTATGAGCAGCCAGAAAAATTAAGTCAGACATCATGGAGTCACAATCAGGATTATCTAGGACCTAGAAACTTCCACTTTAAAGGATCAAAGGACTTGGGATATGATATTCTGGAGGGCAAAGGAGATTGGAATGCAGCCAAAAATCAACTATCCAGCAAAATTAAGCATTATCTTTCAGGGAAAAAGATGGACATTTAATGAAATAGGAGGTTTTCATTTATTTTTGATGAAAGTAGCAGAGCAAAACAGAAAATTTGATTTTCAAATACAGAACTCAAGAAAAGCATAAAAAAAAGGTAGAAAGGGAAGAAAAATACAAAAATACCTATATTTTTATTTTTAAAATGCTTTATAAAAGCTTTTTATTTTCAAAACATATGCATAATTTTCAACATTCACTCTTGCAAAACTTTGTGTTGCAAATTTGTTCTTTCCCTCAACCCAACTCTCCCAGATAGCAAGTAATCCAATTATATGTTAAACATGTAATTCTTCTATACATATTTCCACATTTATCTTACTGCACAAGAAAAATCAGATCAAAAAGAAAAAAAAGATGAGAAAGTAAACAAAAAGCAAGCAAATAACAGCAAAAAGTAACAATACTATGTTATGATTCACACTCATCCTCTCTCTGAGTGCAGATGGCACTCATGACCACAAAGCCATTGGATCTGGCTTGGATCACCTTATTGTTGAAAAGAGCATGTCCATCAGAATTGATCATTGTATAATGTTTCTCTTGCTACCTACAATGTTCTCCTGGTTCTACTTACTTCACTTAGCATCAATTCATATAAGTTTCTCCAGAGATCTCTGAAATCATCCTGCTGATCATTTCTTATAGAATAATAATATGCTAAAGGGTTTAATAGATAATGTAATAATATCAATATTAAGTATATATATATATATATATATATATATATGTATACCAAGTACAATTGCATTCAAATTCCTAGTGGAGAAGTTAAGAGAGTTGCAAGAACAAATGGAGAGCAAAATTATACTAGTGGCAGATCTCAAACTTGCTCTATCAGAATTAAATAAATCAAATCACACAATAAACAACAACAAAAAAAAAAGAAGTTAAGGAAGAAAATAGAATTTTAGAAAAGTTAGGTATGATAGAGAAAATTGAAGAGAAAATTAAATAGAAGCAAAAAGGATTTTTTTTCTTGGCAGTACCCATACAAAAACTTACCATGTAGTAGGGCATAAAAATCTCAAAATCAAATGCAGAAAGGCAGAAATAATAAATGCATCTTTTTTAGATCATTATGCAATAAAAATTAGATATAATAAAGGGCCAGGGGAAAAAAGACCAAAAATTAATTGGAAATTAAATAATTTAACCTAAAGAATAAGTGGGTGAAACAACAAATTATGGAAACAATTATTAATTTCATCTAAGAGAATGACAATAATGAGAAAACATACCGAATTTATGAGATGGAGTCAAAGCAATTTTTAGGGGAAATTTTATATCTCTAGATGCTTACTTGAAAAAAAAATAAAGAGAAGATCAATGAATTGTGAAAGCACCTAAAAATACTAGAAAAAGAAAAAGTTAAAAACCTCCAGTTAAATACCAAATTTGACATTCTGAAAAATAAAAGGGGAAATTAATAAAGTTGAAAGTAAGAAAAGTATTGATCTAATAAAGAAAACTAAGAACTGGCTTTATTGGAAAAAAATCCAAAATATACATAAACCTTAAGTTAATTTGATTAGAAAAAGGAAAGAAAATCAAATTACTAGTATCAAAAGTGAAAAGGGTAAATAAACTTTCCAGTAATGAGGAGGAAATTAGAACAATAATTAGGAGCTATTTTCCCAACTGTTTACCAATAAATGTGATAATTTAAATGAAATGTATGAGTACTTACAAAAATATATATTACCTAGATTAACAGAGAAGGAAATAAATTACTTAAATTATCCGGATTTTAGAACAAATAAATTGAACAAGCTATTAATCAGATTCCTCAGGAAAAAAAAATCTCATGGCCAGATGGATTTACAAGTGAATTCTACCAAATATTTAAAGAACAATTAATTCCAATACAATGCAAATTATTTGGAAAAATAGAAAAAGAAGGAATCCTATCAAATTCCTTTTATGACATGGATATAGTGCTAACACCTAAACTAAGTAGTTGCAAAACTGAGAAAAAAAATATAGACTAATTTCCCTAATGAATGAAGCAAAAATCTTAACTAAAATATTAGCACAGAGATTATAGCAGGTTATCACCAGGATAGTATACTATGATCAAGTAGCATTTACATTAAATCAGGGGCTGGTTCAATATCAGAAAACTATTAGCATAATTCACTATAACAATAACCAAACTAACAGAAATCATATCATTATATCAATAGATGCAGAAAAGGCATTTGACAAAAATCCAACACCCATTCCTTTTAAAAACAGTAGAGAGCATAAGAATAAATGGAATTGATCAGTAGCATCTATCTAAAACCATCAGCAAGCATTCCCAATAAGACCAGGGATGAAACAAGGTTGTCTCCTATAACTATTACTATTCAATATTATATTAAAAATTTTAGCATTAGCAATAAGAGAAGAAAAAAAATTAAGGAATTAGAGTAGGTAATGAGGAAACAAAATTATTTCAATTTGCAGATGGCATGATGGTATGCTTAGAGAAACCTAGAGAATCAATTAAAAAACTTGTTTCTAGTAGTTTTTTAGTTGATTCTCTAGGATTCTCTAAGCATACCATCATGTTATTTAGCAAAGTTGCAGGGATACAAAATAAATACACATAAATCATTGACATTTTTGTATGTTACCAACAAAGTCTAGCAGCAAGAGATACAAAGAGAAATTTAATTTAAAATAAATGTAAATATATTGTATTTAATTTATACTTTAACATATTTAACATGTATTGGTCAACCTGCCATCTGGGGGAAGGGGTGGAGGGAAGGAGGGGAAAAGTTGGAACAAAAGATTTTGCAATTGTCAGTGCTGAAAAATTACCCATGCATATATCTTGTAAATAAAAAGCTATCATAAAAAAATCAACTCAAAAAATTAAAATAAAATAAATGTAGATAATATAAAATATTTGGGAGTCTATTTGCCAAGACAAAATCAGGAACTATATGAACAAAGTTACAGAAAACTTTCCACACAAATATTTTGATTTAAAAAATGGAAGAATATCAACTGCTCATGGGTAGGCCAAGCAAATATAGTAATAATGACAATTCTACTTAATCTACTTTTTCAGTGTCATAGCTATACTGCCAAGAAATTACTTTACAGAGCTAGGGAAAATGATAACAAAGTTCATCTAAAAGAACAAAACATCAAGAATTTCAAGGGAATTAATGAAAAAATGCAAATGAAGGTTGCACTGCACCAGACCTAAAACTATATTGTAAAGTAGCAGTCATTAAGACCTTTTGGTACTGGCTAAGAAATAGAGTAGTTGATCAGTAGAATAGATTAGGTTCACAAGACATGATGGTCAATGATTATAGTAATATATTGTTTGATAAATCCAAAGACTCCATCTTTGGATTTGATAAACCCAAAGAACTCACTGTTTAACAAAAATTGCTGGGGAAGCTAGAAAATAGTGTGGCAGAAACTAGGCATTGATCCATACCCAATACTATATACCAAGATAAGGTCTAAATGGGTTTATGATTTAGACATAGAGTGATATTATAAAAGATAGTTTAACTTTCTGATCTGTGGAGAAGGAAGGAATTTATGACCAAAGAAACACTAGAGTACATTATGAAGTGCAAAATGGATAATTTTGATTATATTAAATTAAAAAATTTTCATATAAATAAAACCAATGTAAACAATAATAGAAAGAAAAAAGAAAACTGGGAAAAATTGTATTCAAGACCCTCATTTCTAAAACATTTGCAGAATTAACTCAAATCTATAAGAATACAGGCCATTCTCCAATTGATAAAGGATTAAAGGATATGAACAATTTTCAGATGAAGAAACTAAAGCCATTTCTAGTCACATAAAAAAATGCTTTAAATCACTATTGATTAGAGAAATGCAAATTAAGACAACTCTGAGGTACCACTTTATATTTATCAGATTAATTAAGATGACAGGAAAAGATGATAAATGTTGGAGGACACATGGGAAACCTGGGACACTAACACATTGTTGGTGGAGTTGTGAACTAATTCAAACAATCTGGAGAGCAATTTGGAACTATACTCAAAAGTCTCTCAAATTGTGCATACACTTTGATCTAGCAGTATCTCAGCTAGGTTCATATGACAAAGAGATCATTAAAAAGGCAAAAGGACCCACATATACAAAAATATTTGTAGCAGTCCTTTTTGTAGTGGCAAGGAACTAGTAACTGAGTGGATGCCCATCAGTTGTAAAATGGCTGAATAAGCTATGTATATTAATATTATAGAATATTAATGTTCTATAAGAAATGACCCACAGGATGATGTAAGAAAGGCCTGGAGACCTGTTAGATTGGCTAGAACGTCAGGGTAAGATAATGCAGAATGTTGGAGGAGATGTGGGAAAACATTGTTGGTGAAATTGTGAATACATCCAGCCATTCTGGAGAGCAATTTGGAACTATGCTCAAAGAGTTACCATACCGTGCATACCCTTTGATCCAATAGCATTATTACTGGGCTTATATCCCGAAGAGATTTTAAAGAATGAAAAGGGACCTGTATTTGCAAGAAGGTTTGTGGCAGCCCTCTTTGTAGTGGTCAGAAACTGGAAACTGAGTGGATGCTCATCAACTGGAGAATAGCTGAATAAATTGTGGTATATGAATATTATGGAATATTACTGTTCTGTAAGAAATGACCAACGGGATGATTTCAGAAAGGCCTGGAGAGATTTACATGAACTGATGCTGAGTGAAATGAGCAGAACCAGGAGATCATTATATATTTCAAAAACAATACTATATAATGATCAATTCTGATGGACGTGACCCTCTTCAACAATGAGATGAATCAAATCAGTTCCAATAGAGCAGTAATGAACTGAACCAGCTACACCCAGCGAAAGAGCTCTGGGAGTTGACTATGAGCCACTACATAGAATTCCCAATCCCTTTATTTTTGTCTGCCTGTATTTTTGATTTCCTTCACAGGCTAATTGTACACTGTTTCAAAGTCCGATTCTTTTTGTACAGCAAAATAACTGTTTGGACATGTATACATATATTGTATTTAACTTATACCTTAACATATTTAACATGTATTGGTCAACCTGCCATCTGGGGGAAGGGGTGGGACGAAGGAGGGGAAAAGTTGGAACAAAAAGGTTTTGCAATTGTCAGTGCTGGAAAATTACCTATGCATAAAATTTTTGTAAAAATTAATTAAATAAATGAATTGATAAAAAAAGAAACTATTAAATTTTAAAAAAATTAAAAAAAAAAGAAAGGCCTGGTGAGACTTACATGAACTGATATTAAGTGAAGTGAGTAGAACCAAGAAAACATCGTACATAACAAGATTATGTGATGATCAGCTCTGAAGGATGATCCTTTTCAACATTGAGATGAATCAGGACAATTCCAATTGACTTGTGATGGAAAGAGCTATCTGCATCCAAAAAGAGATCCTTGGGAACTGAATATGGATCACAACATAGTATTTTCACCTTTTTGTTGTTGTTTGCTTGCTTTTTGTTTACTTCCTCATCTTTTTCCTTTTTGATTTAAATTTTTTTTTTTTGTGCAGCAAGATAAATGTGGAAATATGTATAAAAGAATTGTACTTGTTTAATATATATTGGATTATTTGCTGTCTAGGAGAGAGATTGGGGGAAGAGAAGGAGAAAAATTTGTAACAAGGTTTTGCAAAGGTGAATGTATAATGGGCCAGAACTCTAGAGAAATGTTCTTGAAACAATTCAATGGAATTGATAAGACAGTGGTTATCTAGTTTAGCATGTGAGTTCTCTAGTTCAGTATGGTTGATTTAATCCTACAACAAGGTGTTAACTCAGAGGAATTGATGAGACAATGGTATCTAGTTTATATATATATACTTAGTACTTAGCATGATGATGTAATAGTTCTACAATTGATGTAATTGTAATAGGGTATTTAAACTGAGGACAAAGTCAGCTACAGACATTCCATCTTCCACCATCCTGGTGGCTCTCTTATCTCATGCATTCCTCTGCTGAGACCAAGGCCCACCCCTCTGAAGGTCCCTCAGAAAGTTAGCCCAGCCCCAGATGAAGGAGACAGAGTGTGAAGGAGATAATAAAGATTTTGGACTTTATTCCTGATTATTCTTATGGTGATTATTTTGCTGAAATCAAGGCCCAATCAGAGGACCTCAGAAAGCTAGCAGAACATAACAGGAATGTTGAAAACTATCTGAATATATTTTAAAAATAAAAAGCTAATATTTAAAAAAGAAAAATAATAAAGTTTCTATAAAACATATTTTAATGATATTTTAATCAGTAAGTCTATTGTGGGTTTAGGTAGCATAAATCAATTTTTTATACCCTGATCTTTGATTAAATCCTATTCAGGTCCTTTTCTGTAATGATCTATTCAATAGGATAAGAGTGGAGAATCCAAAAGATTGTAGTTGTAGTTGTTATGCTAATAATTATCCCAAGTTGTGTCCTATATTCTTTATATTATTGAACACTTTTTCTGTCATTTGGGTTTTATCTGTAAGATATATTTTGGTTTTAAAACATGTGTATATGTGTATGTATAATATATATATATATACATATATATATATAATATATATTATATATGCATATATAACATATATGTATTATATATACATATATATATTATATATACATATATATATATGTGCATTATTCAAATCTTGTTGAAATCTTGTTTTCTAGATATTGCATTTTAGAATTTTGCACATCTAGACTAGAATGACTAAGGTGGAGAGGATACTGGTGACTGTGCCTCCCATAAGTTAAAAGCACTGAGGATGTTGAAAATTTAGATTTGACAGTATAGTTTTCTTCAAATATTTTGAAGAGTTGTCTTGTGGAGGAGGAATAAGCCTTGCTTTCTTAAGTTTAAAGGGCAGAATAAAGCAATGGGGGAAACTGTAAAGTTTTAGGCATAATGAAAGAGATGATGAAAGGGAAGGCATGGACTGACAAAAATGAGAGCTATCCCAAAGTAGATTGAGTTTCCTTAGGAGTGTAGGTTCCTTCTAATTAGATGTTTTACACCAAAGTATGGTTTCTATAAAAGAAATTCCTGTTCATGTGTAGAATTGTTTCTACAACTGTTAGTGACGAATACTGAAATGATTAAATGCATAAAAATGAATCTATTCTCACTTCCACTTTTTCCAAGTCTCAGATAATGTCTCATCTTGTTTAGAAAATCTTAGTATTCTCCATGCCCTGAAATTATCTTGTAGTTATTTAATGTTTCTATATTGCATTTGCCAATTGAATATAATCTCCCTGAGGGCAAGGATTGTTATTTTTTCTTTTTCTTTATATCTTCAGCTCCAACCTTGCACAGTGTCTTACACACAGTGAGTGCCTAATACATATTCAAGTGAGATAACTTTGAATCAAATAAGCAGAGATTTTTTTTTCTAGAAGGACTGAAGCCAGCACTTTCTATTTGTTCTAAAAGTAGATTTTATTGCAGAGAGCTAAGAGGATCTTTACCTGTAGCCTGGGTAAGTAGGTCTATTTAAAACTTTAAATCCACAGACTTGATTTAGTTGAGATGCAGGAAAATAGAGCAGAACAAAATATTGCAGCCATTTTTTTTCTCCCAGTAGCTTCTTAATAAAGTGAAATCTGGCCAACTTCCATGCCCTTCAGGGTTTCAGAAACTCAAACAGGAAGTTAACATTTCCATTGCCATGATGATTCTGCGTAAAATCTAAAAAGAAACAATAAAATAAAAAGTTAGGAGAAAAGCAATTTATATTATATTAACAGCCTGATATTTTACCAGGTTGCATGTTAACTATTAAAATGAAAATGAGGCACACTTTGGAAAGCATTTGTTATCAAATTACATTATTCATCTTTAATTACATAGCCTTAGCACAGTCTAAGTACTAACTCGATCAGCGTGCCAAAATTCCCCCAACTTTTCATTGTTGCTAAAACATTCTGCTGAACCAGGTTTCCCCTTTGTTTTCAAGGGTAATTATCTTTTGAGTTAGAAGATGAGATAACAGACATGTTGGCAGTTGGATTTGATCAACATCTAAATTGCTGTTGGTTGCTGGCGGGGGTGGTGGTGGTGGTGATGGGAATGTTATTTCCAGGGGGTCAGGTTTTCATAGAACTTTTCTAAATACGAAAATTCATCATTAATGTTTTTAATAGTTTAGAATTCAAGATCTCTATTAACAGCAAAAGCATCAACCTTGGGAAAGGCAACCTTTTAAGATGTTAATAGTCACTGACATTTAATGGGAATAAAAGTTTGAAAAAGATATTATTTTGTTACCAGGGAGAAGAATAGATGGGTAAAAGGCTTAGAATAGTCCCTAAGTTTTGACTACCCAATAAAGCTAGGTGGTGGTGATATCATTAAGGCAGGAAAAGGACACCAACTGGGGAATCTAGGAGTATTCAAGATAAATCTCCATAATGGCAATTTTTCTACTTTATTTTGCCATAGAATTGATAGTAGAAAAAAGCACTGATCAAAGAGAACATTTCTCCCCTGTTCCTTTTTTTTAGAATATAAGAGAATTATTTTCTCACTCTGGAATTTCTTTCAATAGTGTGGACTTTCCGCTGCTGAGGCCCCTTCTAAGATTTATGAGTTCTTCCTAGGCCCTTCACTTTGGGGAGGGATCTAGGGAAGCCTTCTTCTCCTAGACTCTGTTCCTGATTTTTCAGCTTTCCTTTATGTATTGTCTTCCCAAATTTGAATATAAACTCCTTGAGAACAGGGATTATAATATTTTGCTTGTATTTGTGTTCTAATGCCTGACCCATAGTAGATGCTTTATGAATGCTTGTTGATGGATTGACATTTGGTTCATTAGTAATGACAATATTTAAGATTTTTAATTCAATAAACATTTACTAAGTTTCTAGTGTGTCCTAAGCACTGTGTTAAGTTCTGGATGACTTCTTAGAAAAGAAAACTTAAAGATACTTATTTTCCAAAACTCTTTAGCATTTCTGAGGAAAGGTTCTAAAGAATTGTGTCTACTTTTCTAATTTACACATAGAGCAAATAGTAACAGAGGCTATTTTTTGCACCTGCTCCTCTTCCAAATCTCTCAGGTCTTTGTTGCTAAGATTGGTATAAACAATTTAAAATCCATTATCATGCAGTCAGTATAGTACAAAATCCTGCTGCTTTACATAGCATTAAGAAATGATATTATTATGAATTCAAATTACACATACTAGAAAGAATATTTGTAGTGTTCCTTAAGAAAAAAGGAAAATTATTTGCAAGATTTCAAAGTAGGTAGCTTGTCTTATACTCATTAGTTTTATGCAATGAAATAACATTATACTATTAGTATCAGTAAAAGCAGGTGGTATAAAAGAAAATGGATAGAAGAGGGAACCAGAAGACCTGTTTTTAAGTTCAATATTTAGTCCTCGCTGTGTGACTTTGGTGGAGTCCTCTAAGTTCATCATACTTTAATTTCCTCATTCATAAAATGGGAATATACGTACTTATTTGCATTACTTTTTTTTACAGGATTACAAAGGGAACTAAATGATATCAATGTGACATTTGAAGTACTATGGAAATGTTAAGTGTTTGCCATTTTTACCCAAAGACAATAATAGATTTATCTCCGTGCTTTATGAGGGGCATACATACAGTGGCAATCCCAGTGTCAGGAGTCATCTCTCCTCAGATACTTAACTAGCTATATTGATGATGTCCTGAGTAACTAGATTTGGTTGCCAGAGAAAGACAGAAATAGTGATGGAATTGCTACTTGAGACAGGCGGGGAGGGGCAATGATGAGGATTACTTTAGCTTCTTGGTCCCACCTTCTGTAGAAGTCATGAGTAGCATCACTTTGCTATGTCCATCAGAAATCTGAGTTATATCAAATCCCTGAGGTTAAATTTCATCTATGAAATGTCCAAGGTTCACCCCATCTTTGCTAAATCCCTCTTGAGGTTATAGATCTCCAAACACTCTGGTTCTTTTTTTTTTCTTTTTTTCTTTTTTTTAAAGATTTTAGATTTTATTGTTTTCATAAAACACTGCAAAGATTATGTCTGTTTCTCAATCAAAAAGCAGCACTAAAAAAAATAACCCTATTGAAACAGAAAACTCTAATATATTCTTTTTTATTATAGCTTTTTATTTACAAGCTATATGTATGGGTAATTTTTCAGCATTGACAATTGCAAAACCTTTTGTTCCAACTTTTCCCCTCCTTCCCACCCCTTCCCCCAGATGGCAGATTGACCAATACAAATTAAATATGTTAACGTATAAGTTAAATACAATGTATGTATACATGTCCAAACAGTTATTTTGCTGTACAAAAAGAATCGAACTTTGAAACAGTGTATAATTAGCCTGTGAAGGAAATAAAAAATGCAGATGGACAAAAACAGAGGGATTGGGAATTCTATGTAATGGTTCATAATTATCTCCCAGAGTTCTTTTGCTGGGTGTAGCTGGTTCAATTCATTACTGCTGTATTTGAACTGATTTGGTTCATCTCATTGTTGAAGAGGGCCACGTCCATCAGAATTGATCATCATATTCCATAATATTCATATGCCACAATTTATTCAGCCATTTTCCAATTGATGGGCATCCACTTAGTTTCCAGTTTCTGGCCACTACAAAGAGGACTGCCACAAACATTCTTGTACATACAGATCCCTTTCCCTTCTTTAAGATCTCTTTGGGATATAAGCCCAGTAGTAACACAAAGAAAGACAAAAGAAATAGTCCCTACTCTCAAGTCTAAAGAGGGAAGACAATCTGCAAACAATTATGTATAAATAAAATATATACATGATAAATTGGAGATTATCTTAGAAGAAAGGTATTAGTTTTCATTGGGGAATGAAGAAAGGTTTCTTGCAGAAGGCCAGATCTTAGTTGGGTCTTAAAGGAAGCCAGATAATTCAGGAGGCAGAGATGGTAAGAAAGAATCACAGCTATGGGGTAAGATGGAGCTGCTGAAAATACTAGTAGTCAAATGATGGACTGTTAAAGACCAGGATAATATAGTTAGTAAAGTAATTATCAAGGCAAAGACTCAAAGTCAGATTTTCTGATGTTATCAGTCTTCCTCTTCCACTTCCATAAGAATCTCAGGTCTGTTCTTTCCCATTGCTGTAAGCTTATTTATAATGATGCAATTTGGTGATATATTGATAATGCATGGTTCAGGGCTCCTGCTCTGAAGTAATATTGACTAGGTTCTAAATTTTGGAGACTTCTCATAAATTCACTAGTGTCCCTATCAATGTATTCTGGGAGTGCTAAAGTTAATACTACCACACCCACACCCACATCCCCCCCCCACACACACACATACAAACATACAATAGAAATAGGAGAATCACCTAACATGAGTATTACAGACCAGCTTTTGGCATCAATCTCTCTACTGAGATACATCCCAATTTGTTGTGATTCTCTGGAGTGAATATTCAGATAAAAGCTGGCATTTTCCCACTTGATTATTATCTGTTCTTCTATTGTGTAACATTTCTGCTTTCTTTTATTAGTTCTTTTATTAGCCCCCAAGCTTCTGATTACTTTGCCTTTCTGCAATTCACAATTTTCAATCTCCTACACATGTGCCTCTAACCTCCGGAGGGCAATCTCCAAATTTGGGGCAATTGCCCCAAATGCCTCTAAATTTCTTGTTCTGGGCAATATAAGCATACTATGAATTCACACATAAACTGAGGCTTTCCCCAAAGAGGGGGAACTCTCCTTGACTCCAGGATTTATGAAAATTGAAGTCATCCTAGGCATATTCTTCCCTTCTCTCATAGAGGGTAATTCTTAACCACTCTCAGTCTCTCATATAAAATTGAGAGTAAGGACTTGTCCTGCTCCATTAAAAAAAAAATAGGTACAATGTTTCTTGTGCTACCTATCTCTTACGACTATTTTAAGTTTATATTATTTTGTACATTTTTAAAATGTTATAGAACTTAAACTTTTTATTATTGTTATAGTCATAAAGATCCATATAAATATGAGCTATTATTTCTATAGCAAAGGTCACCAATTTTATTATTTTTGTTGCAATAGTATAAGTCACAGTGTACTTACATTTCTCAAAAAAAATAATCTCTCTGAATTCATATCCCAACCTCAGTCTCTAGATTCAAATATCTGTCTTGACAAGTGAGCTACTCTAATAAATTACAATGTAGAGTTGGTAAGGAGGACAAGAATTTTATTCTCTACTTTAAATAAAAAGCATGCTTGACTTAGTAAGAGGCAGAAATGTACTTTTCTGTTGCCTGTAGCTATGACCAATCTCTGCATTCATATTTAAAGCAGAAAAATGATCTTTCCTTAATGCAGCCCTCTGGGATTTAATGACCAGAATCCAATGCTCATCTGTGTCAGGTAATTTAAGAGAAGGTTAGTACCTTGGAGGACACAGTGTTAAATGAATGTTGCCCTCTTATCATTCCGCATATTCCTCATGTCCAATGAATGGATGGCCAATATTTCTGGGTAGGCTATTTAATCACAGAATGTTACAGCTGAAACAAATCTTACTGAAATTGAATTGAAGTTGAAAGAAGTAGTTTAGAACCTTGGTTTTAAGGTGCCTTAGTTGCATGACCATGAGTTGTGGATTTGCATTAGCTGAGGAAGTTTCTAACACAGAGGTCCCCCAATACTGATGGAATCACAAGTACAAACTACAAAATCCTCTTCATCTGTCTGTCTGTTTGCCACTCTGCGTGTCTTTCCATGTTGTTTCCACAATCTGAAATTCTTTTGATTGATATGAATGGTTGTGTGTAAAGGAGGTGTTAGTGACTGGAGAATAGGGGAATTGACTGGAAGACTGAGAGTATCTAGGGCTTCAGTTCAAGGGAGGCAGGGTAAAACCACAGTTCTCTCTGGATAGGTCTAATTACAATTCCCCACTTCTGAATACCCACAAACCATTCCAGAGGGAGGACCTCCTTGTTTCTTTCCTTCTGTTTTAATTCTTTTCCTCTTCATAAGCCCTTTCCACAAACCCAAAGTAGCAGGTGGGGGAAGGGGTCTGGTCAAAAATGACCACTCCAAGTTCTTTTTTGTTTTTCATCTCAGATCTTTGGAGGATTCCTCTGAAGCCATGAGAGAACCAATGTTGGGGGGAACATATATAGGTAATAAAAGCACATGGATTTGACTATTAGAAAAATTTTCAGAAAAATTCTGATCCAACTCGACGTTGTGGACAGGCTTTAATTAAATACCTTCCATTTTATTGTTGAAGATGTTTTTATGAAATTTGACCAACATATGAACAGGTTTTTTTTTCTTTATTTTAAGAGCTGACACAAAGAATATCACCTTTTCCCTCTCATTTTGTTTTATTTTATTTTTAATAGCATTTTATTTTTAAAAATACATGCAAAACTTTGTTTCAATTTTTTTCTTCCTTCCTCACCTATATTGCTCCTCTTCAAGACAGCAGACAGTGCAATGTAAGTTAAACCTGCACAATTCTTCTAAATATATTTCCATATTTATGCTGTGCAAGAAAAAATAGATTAAAAGGGTAAAAAGCATGAGAAAAAAACTAAGCAAACAAACAACAACAAAAACAACAAAAGTGAAAATATTATGCTTTGGTCCACATTCACTCTCTATAGTGACTTTTATATATAACTTTTTGAAGCATATAGAACTCAGGTGATCATTTTCAAAATTCCATACCACTTTTATCCGTGATTTTATGAACTTCTGAATGAAGACTGGCAATTTTCAAAAGAATATTAAAAATTCTTCTTTAATTTAAAACTGCTTCCACCCAATTAAAAATAACATCATAAGAGAGACCTTATAATAGTGGTCCTTAAAATGACAGAATGCTGGTTAATCTGAGATATATAGTGGTTGTCCTTCATTTTCAAAGAACAAAATGATATCACTTTGTTAGAGTTGAGTTACAGTGTGTCTGATTGTGACTGATCAGACCAATACAGGCTCTGAGTGCTCTGCCACAGGTTGGATACAAATAGTCCATATGAACATATAAGATAGATAGATAGATAGATATGGGAGAGAGAAAGAGATGATAGTAAAATAATCATGGGGATGAGGTAAAAGAAGGTGAAAGGGGAAACAATGTTATAAAAAAAAAAAGGAGATGGGGCAAAGATAAGTGAATATCAAAGGTAAATTTATCCTTCACATTTTAGCCAGACACAGCCCTGGATTTCAATAATGAGTATAAGAAGAGCTGAGACAGTATTCCTATCAATTCATCTTGCTAACTTTATAAATTGTCCTCTAAAAAGATATCATTTTTCATGTCTTTGCATAGGTTTAAGTGTATGCCGCAAATGCCTTCTAGCCATTTGCTTCTCAAAAATTTTAGATTCCTTTAAGACTTTCTACAGTATTTTCTCCTGAGGGTTGAGTGGGGTCCTTATCAGTATTAGTTTGTATTTTCCCTTCCTCAGATTATATTGTATTTATTTGTTTAAAACTAGTAAAAAAATAAGACCATAGAAGACAGATCCATTGAATTTTAATTTTTTTCCTTTGCATGTCCAGAACATGACACAGTTCAAGTAGGCACTTAAATGATTGATGAATAGTGAACAATAGAATGAATGAATTTAAAGAAAATGTTTCAATTACCACTACCTACTCCCAACCCATGCTTTATTTAAAATACAGGGAACAAAAATAAACATGCAAGAATATGAAAAAAATATATTTCCAACAAAACTTTAAATTTCATGATATGAAATATTTCTCCAAAGGGAAATGATTTGTCCTGAGAACAGATTTTGCATTTAGATGTGGATGTTGTTTTGAAAGGAAAAAAAAATTGAGTGTAATTTGACCCCACCAACTTCATACTCACTCAGGTACCACAATATTATATAAAACCATGAAAGAAACCACATCAATGCCAATCAAACCCTTGAAGAACTTCAAGGAAATCACATTAGCCATATGTCACTTCTCTGTGGGTTCTTTCCTAGGAAAAGCAAACTTACTAGGACCTCAGCTAATTACGAAAGTCTTCAAAATAGAATAAGTCATCCCATGACATGGAATAACAGAAATCCACAAAGCCTTGAAAATCCCTGAATTCCAAAATTTTAGGGTTTCCCTCTTTTTCTTTTGGTTTTGCAAAGCTGTCATTGAGTTGCTTAAACACATTGGTAGCTGCCCAGGCTTCAATCATTTTGTTCCCTCAACAATTATATACTTAATTTTTATTTGTTTATATTGGATTATTCTTTGGGTTCAGAGTGGCATACATGGAGTAGCCTCCAATCAACCAAGTTCATTTCCAGGAAAACACTTTGATGTGGGAAGGTGGGGTGGTACTGAGAGAAGCAACTCAGTAGCGGGAATGATCAGCAATCAGGGGAAGAGGTAAATCTTGAACTAGGGTGGGGCAACTGGTATTTTGACCCAAAGAGACAAAAGTTGAGAGTTCTAAAATAATATTAATGAGCATGCTCCCTACTTTTGTCAGCCATAACCCAAATAAGCTTCCCTCATGCTTCTCCCTTTGCTACTTGGCTTGACCAGACACAAAAAATCTTGGTATATGACTCTGAGGAACATGAGGTAAGTTCATCAATGAGTAAAAAAAAGCATAATAAAAAAGCTGACCTGAGAAAGAGAGAGAGGCATATGAGAATTACTGACCAAAATATTAGAGTTGATGAGTGGAATAGTTATTTAGCCTCTGTTAAAAAGTACTTAGTGACAGAATTGTCATTGCCATCCTAATTCTCATCATTCTAAAGTTATATGGAACAAAAAAACCTTCACATAGAATGGTGTATATGGGAAGATCAAAATTCTGTGTAAACAGGATGAAGTTCCATAAAAACTCATTCTTATGATCTGATTATCTTCCGTTATTATTGTTGTCATCATTGTTATTATGGTTATTATTGTGTTGGTGACTGTTGTTGCTGCTATTGTTTTCCTCTCTGTGTTTGACACAACTCAGATAGAATTCTCTCAAACAAGTTTCTATTCTTTTATTTTATGTTCAGTGTATGAAAAACTGATACATAGGTAGATAAAATGGTTCCTTTTTATAACTGGATTTGAGATATTTGAGTTCCTCTTTTGTATGTCTAGTGAAGGTATCTTTTTATACAATTTAAGTTACACTTTGGATATTATGTAAATCATTTTATTTCCACATACTTTTATGTGTTCTGCTAGACCTCTTTTGAGAACTTTGAATTCCATGTCATTTTGTGCAATTGTGCCACTTTCAATTATTTGCTGTTGTTTTTCAAAGAGGACTGATGTTATCACATGGTAGTGTCTTGACTTGCACTTGAATTAGATTTAAGCAAGGCAGAGTTGCACAAAATCATCAGCCTTTTTCTTTTCTTCAGAATCATCAAATTCCAGTAGCAAGACAAAAGAAAGGACAATTGCCAGTGGTCTGGGACAGAGTGAATGACATCGGCATCTTCAAGGTCTGACCAAGTTCTAAGTTCTGCACAGTGACAGCTTCAGTTGCTTTCATGGTTATTGGAACAAATTGTTTTTGTCACCATTCCACTGGGGGGTATCTTCATGTGCTTGGGATAGAAATCCTCCTAATTTACTAATAGATTTGAGTGTTGATTGATGCTAATTACCATCAACATGGTTTAGCCCATTGAGTATACTGGAGTATACTTGCTGTGCATACTACAGTTTCTTGGAGCCTCAGGTGAGAATTACAGTCCCTGACATGTCCTTGACACATCCACATTGATTGATGATCAAGACCAGGTTCTATAAGGGTGAACTCTGTAGTTTCTTATAGCAATGATCTGATATTGTATTGCCATGATGAATCTTCCACTTTTATAAACAGATCTTTTAAATTTAGCTATTTATTTAACGATTCTTTGTTTTGAGATCTTGTGTATGTTACCCATATAAGGTCTACTAGCTTTACTTTTGCCCTTAATTGTTCTTTATAATTATTTCTGATGACAAAGCAGTAGCAATTGGATATTATATTTTTTGTGATGATAGTGTCTTCATGCTGCTGCTGCTACTGTTATAACATCATCATCATCATCATCATCATCATCATCATCATCATCATCATCATCATATCCATGAATTTATTGGTCTGAGAAAATCTTAATGTCAACATACCCTCCAAAATTACTAGAGGCTCATAAATTTTAGAATATAACTAATTAGCAGCTAAAAGTGAAGCACAAGCAATTATATTTTATGTTTCTATCCAGTTCACTTAGAGAATGGTACTAGATATAGGATGATCATAAAAATTTAAGGATGTTGATAAAATCTTGCCTTGGACTTATTTGCTTTGTAATAAATAGGAGACAGACTTGAGGGAAAAAGTGTTGTAATTAAGCATTAGGACATTTCTAAATAGAGCTCTGTGTCCCAAAGGGGTTGAGTTCTCCTTAGGGAATGTTTAAGGGGAGAAATAATTATTAAGACTCGGGATACAATTTAACCATGAACCTAGTTGCAGAGACAGTACCCTCTCAGGAACATCATCCTATCTGCCTATTTAGAAGCAAGTAATAAGAGACCTCACTCCCAAATCAAGTTCATTTTTAGATTTCTTGGGTTCTTTTCATGTAGTAATGCTTTACCAGTATTTTGAAAGTTTCTTCACAAAGGCTACTGTATCTACTTCTACTTGTTTTGTCTCTATCTTGTTGAAACACTGCTCTACAAATTGCAGGTATAGATATCTATCTAATGTGACCAATTCCTGCTTTAGAAGCTCCTTCCATCAGTGCAGATCAGCAACTCACATATAACTTGTCTTTAGTGTTGAGAAGTGAAATGAATTGGTAGTTATCACAAAACTAATTTTTGAAGTAAGATTTGATCTTTTTAAACAATTTTCACTGCCTTTTTCTTTTTTATTATTATAAGTTTTTTATTGACAGTACATATACATGGGTAATTTTTTTTACAACATTATCACTTGCACTTCTGTTCCAACTTTTTCCTTTCCTCCCTCCACCCCCTCCCCTAGATGGCAGGCAGTCTCATACATGTTAATTATGTTATAGTATATCTTAGATACAATATATGTGTGCAGAACTGAACAGTTCTCTTGTTGCACAGGGAGAATTGGAATTAGAAGGTAAAAATAACCTGGGAAGAAAAACAAAAATGTAAACATTTTACACTCATTTCCCAGTGTTCCTTCTCTGGGTATAGCTGATTCTGTCCATCATTGATCAATTGGAACTGAATTAGATCTTCTGTTTGTTGAAGATATAAACTTCCATCAGAATACACCCTCACACAGTATCATTATTGAAGTGTGTAATGATCTCCTGGTTCTGCTCATTTCACTCAGCATCAGTTCATGTAAGTCTCTCCAAGCCTGTCTGTATTCCTCCTGCTGGTCATTTTTACAGAACAATAATATTCCATAACATTCATATACCATAATTTACCCAACCATTCTCCAATTGATGGGGCATTGATTCATTTTCCAGTTTCTAGACACTACAAAAAGGGCTGCCACAAACATTTTGGCACATACAGGTCCTTTTCCCTTCTTTAGTATTTCTTTGGGATATAAGTCCAGCAGTAGCACTGCTGGATCAAAGGGTATGCACAGTTTGATAACTTTTTGGGCATAATTCCAGATTGCTCTCCAGAATGGTTGGATTATTTCACAACTCCACCAACAATGTATTAGTGTCCCAGTTTTCCCACATCCCCTCCAACATTCATCATTATCTTTTCCTGTCATCTTAGCCAATCTTACAGGTGTGTAGTGGTATCTCAGAGTTGTCTTAATTTTCATTTCTCTGATCAATATTCTCTGCTATTTTCAAATGAGACTTTTAAAAAGGTAATATTGACACATGTATCAAATCTCATTGCTTATGTATGTTGTCCAACTTGGGAAGGAAGCATGTTATAGTGGAAAGAGGCTTGGCAGTTGAGTCAGAGGACCTGAGATCAAATTCTAGCTCAGCTAAAAGTCTTTGTGACATTTAACAACTCATTTCACCTCTTTTGGGGATCTCAGTTTCCACAATTGTATTTCATGAAATATTATTACTAGAAAAAAACACCATAGCACATCTAATATAACCTCCTTATTTTATAGATGAGCAAATAGGCCCTGAGAACAAGAGAGTTGCTTACATCACACAGGTAGTAATTCTTATAGCAAGGTAGTTATTCAAACCTAGATGATATTCAAATGCTACTGCTTCTTCCACTCCCCAAAATATCACTCTAAAATGAGAAAATAGAAGTAAATGATCTCTAAGTTGCCTTTGAGCTTTGAATCCCATGATCCTATTTCATTTGGATATAACTATGAAAAGCAGCAAATTTATGATTGAATGGCCTTGATGTGGACAGACTGTAAGTATTGCCTTGAATATGCCAACTAGCCCCAGGCTAGATCTCCACAACAGAATGTGAAGTAGCAATTTGAATATTATCCAGTTAATTTGATGGACAGCTCAACTGGACAATTATTTTTTTTTCAAACAGATTCACTTTGCTCCAATAAATCAAGAGATTAAAAGGCTGTATTTTATACATTGTTTTCAGACAATAATGTCACACAGAGTGGGCAGCAGCAGAGAGTGAACTGATTTAAGTCTAAAGGAGAAGTAGGTCATCCCCAGAAGTTCCATTTTTTTTTTTTTGTACTTGGAATTACTTTTTATTTACTTTGTATACAGTTTGAATAACCATGCACATAATGTCTGCCTCCAGGAAAGAAACAAACAAAAATGGGTTCCTTTGAAGGCAAAGACTATTTGGTTTTTATTTTTTATATCCTTGACATCTAGCCTAATTCCTTGCCCATAGGGGGTGGTCAACCTCTAGCATAATTTCTTGTTCATAATAGATGCTCAAAGAATGCTTATTGAAATGAGTTGGATTGAATTGGCTTAATCATATCACATTGAATAGAAATTGAAAGGTCTTCATTTCTGGGTTTCACATTTAGGGCAGCCAGGATAGTGGAGGGACTTATGGACATCATGTAAAGACTGATGGAAGGAATATGGGATGTTTATGAGGTAGATAGGTAGTACAGTTCAAGTATGTTTAACCATGTTCAAATATCACTTCATGACATTTATTAGATATGTAACTCTGGGTAAGTTACTTAGCCTCTATTTACTTCAGTTTCCTCACTGCAAAATAATAGGGATAATAGTAGCACCTACTCAGATAAAATGAGATATTTATGAAATTATTAGCAAATGCTATTGTGATATATAAATACTAGCTATGAAATTTATATTGAAGAAGAGATGATTTAGGGAGGATATGACAAGGTTTTAATGACATATGTGGAACAGGTATTAAACCCCTGTTTTTTTTCTCTAGAGGCCAAAGGTAGAAGCAATAAATGGAAGCTGCAGAAAGGAAAATTTGGTTTGATATACACAAGGCTTCTTAAGAATTAGAGTTGTCCCAAAGAAGAACAGACTGCCTCAGGAGGCAATGGTTCCTCTTTATTAGAAGTGTTCAAATAAAGCCTGAATGGTTTCATTTTGGGGATGCTGTAGAGGTGATGAGTGTTCAAGTCATGAATTAGTCTAAATGAATGCTGAGGTTTCTTACAAATATGAAATTCTATGAATCTGACTCTTTGAAGTAGCATTATTAGTTGACATTTATACCTCAGAATTTCATATAAATATTATCTTTCTCTGTCATTGAAAATGTTCAGAACAAATTATACAAATTGTTTGGAAGATGAAAATTCTGGTTAATAAAAAGGTTAATATGAATCAAATATACTGGTTAGCAATTACCATTTTGGATATGAGATCACACTAATGCATACATACACACACATATGTGCTTGATTTTCAAATAATCAGCATATAACAAAACATATCAATACAAAACTATGCTGAGTAAAATGTAAAGATTCTTTGCTCAACTTCAGAATCTTATTTTGTTTCAAATTGTCATTGTGAGCATTAATAATCAATCTTTAATTCAACTCAATAAATAAATTACAGATAATGCTTAAGAGAGTGAATATTCAGTGCCTAAAGTATCTATTGGTTTGTTTATAGTGATAACATTTAGATGTACTTTACGGCCAAATTCAGTTTCATTCTTCCATATATTGTGTTTACTACATATAAAGCATCAGTAAACTGCATTTGTGCCCCTAAGAAGGTGAAAATCTAATAAGAAAGAATATATACATAAATAAGCATGATATAAAAAAGGAAGATAAAGTACCATGAGAATATTTAAAAAGGGAAATTTTACAAAGTGATTTCATATCTCCAAGTGCTGGAATCAGGAACACCTGATTTGAAATCTGGCCTTAGACTTCTTGTAGTTGTCATTAGTTTTCCAAGACCACCCAAAATTATATTAGAATCAAGTTACAGTATATTTGAGTATGGCTGATCAGACCAATATAAGCTCAGAATCATTTGTCATAGGTCAGACACAAATAGTCCATATGAATATTTGAGGAAACTTCTCTAATTTTGCATATTTCACATTTCCTTTGTGTTAATTCAATTCTACTTTGCTATAGAGCACAGCATCTTCTCTGAGAGCACATGATACTGGACCAGTGTCTCTGGTGTCATATAATGGATTCTAAAGTTCTTAAGAGATACCTTGAGAGTATCCTTGTATTGTTTTTTCTGACCACCTTTGTGAGCATTTGCCCTATAGGAGTACTCCATATTTTTTGGGAGGAGGGGACAAGCATACATTTAGCATGAGAATAATATGGCCAGCCCAATGGAGTTATGCTCTTTGCAGTAGAGTTGGAATGCTTTTAATCTTCAGACTCTTCCTAAGACAATTCAAATGGAAGTTATTCAGTGTGCTCTGATGGCACTGGTATACTGTCCAGGTGTCACTGGTCAGTACAATGACTGGTAGTCAGTCTAACACCTCTCCTTTCCCACACTTTCCTTTAGAGCCTCCCAAATACTGAGCTAGCTCTGGCAATGCATGTGTCAGTCTTATTATCAATGTGAACATCCCTGGAAAGTATACTCCAAAAGTAAGTTAACTTATCCACAGCATTCAAAACTTCACCATTTGCAGTGGTCCTCAAACTTTTTAAATAGATTCACTGTCCCTCAGACTATTGGAGAACCTCACACTCTGTCTCCGTTGCCTCAGCCCAGTGCCGGTAGTGTGCATTGCTAATTAAAGTTTAGGTCACTTTGGGTCTGATTTAGCCATAGGCAGGCCACATAAATGTCCTCAGCAGGCCGCATCTGGCCTGCGGGCCATAGTTTGAGGATCCCTGATTTACTGTAACTAATGGTTTCATATATGAATGCTGTGGTGCTGGCTAATGGAGGTCCGGTGTTTTCTTGGTCTTAATTGTTAGGCTAATATTAAAACAAGAAGCAGAAAACTGATCCATACTTTGTTGCGTCTCTGGTTCAGAGGTTGCATTGAGTGCACAGTCATCTGCAAACCAAAAATCATGCAATAACACTCCCTCCACTTTGGTTTTGGTTTGTAGCTTTTTCAAGTTGATGAATTTACCATCAGTGCAATAACTGACTTTGATTCCATATTTGTCCTCATTTAAGGCATTTGACAACATGGCTGAGAACATCATGCTAAAAAGGAGGGGAGCAAACACACAGCCTCATATCACTCTATTGCTGACTGGGAAAAAGCTTGAGACCTTTACCCATTTTACAGGACCCAGGCAAGCATGCCACCATGAAATTGATATCCTATACTGATGCATTTCTCTGGACAACTGAATTTTGGCATAATTTTCCATAAGTCTTCATAAGTGACAGTATCCAAGACATTGGTCAGCTCTACAAATGTATTCAGACCTCTGTTCTGCTTCTGGAATTTTTCCTAGAATTGTCAAGCAGTAAACACCAAGTTTATTGTTCCTTGGCCACTTTTGAAGTCACACTGGCTCTCGGGCAGATGACTTTTTTGTGGTATAGGGTCAGCCTATTAAAGAGAACTCTGAAAACAGTTTTGCCAGCAATGACTAAGAGATAGACCCCTCTTGTGATTGTCACAGGACAAACTATTATCTTTACCATTATAAAGGTGGATAATGGAGGCATCCTTGAACTGCTGGGGAATTATTTCTTTTTGCCACATAATCTGGAAAATTTCAGTCAGTTTTTTTTACGAGCAATCATAATCATCAGTTAGAATACAAACAACACCCAGTATTGTACCATATGAAAGTAGCTAAAGGCATTCAAAATCTCTTTTTCATTTGGAACTTCAGCTAGGGAGTGATTGATTTCAACTTGAGGTGAATGGTCACTAGCTTTAGCATTGATTGATGATGGTCTGTTGAGAACACTGTGGAAGTATTCAGCCCATCTTTGCAGGATCATGTTCTTATCACTAATCATCATCAGCACTTAGTAGTTGAGTTGCACTACAAGTTTTTGGACCATAAATAGCCAATAGCTTTGAATTGTTATTATCAGCCTAAAACTGAATTTTCTCTCTTTTTTATTGAACCAAGAATTATGCATCTCTCTTAAGTTTCTATTCTACTTTATTTTTCTTGGAATTGATGCTACCTTCCTAGATATGAATGAACTATCCTTTTGGTATAACCTTTGGGATTCTCATTTTTCATTTAGCTTCATGTTTGCAAGTGTTCTGAATTAGATGAGCAAATGCAGTCCAGTCCTCTACACCAAATCTCTGCTCCTTTTCTCCTCCATTAGTACCAACTGCATTTTGGCCCAATTTACTCTTCAAAATGGCAACAAACTATTCTCTTTTAGAGAAGTACTCTAATTTGTTGACATTAATTTTTCTACTAGTCTTTTTGCCTTGAGGCCATCACTTTTCTTGAGTGTGAATATTCAGCTTGGAGAGGATAAGTCTATGATCAGTCCAGCATGATACATTGCCTTGGTCACTCTCACCTCCTGTCTGTCTCTTCTTACAATCACATAGTCTATAGAATGACAATGTTTGCTATGAGAGTGTATCTACAAAGTTTTATTGCATTTAGGTAAATGGAATACAGTGTTGGTGATGAGAAGGTCATGAGATGCACAATTCTTCAATAGTAAAATAACCATTGCTATTGCTGTTTGCAACTCCATTCTTCCTGAGTAATCTCTGCCATCTCTGGTAGTCTGAGCCTATTCTATCATTGAAGTCATTCAGAACCATAAACTTGCCCTCTTATGACACATTGGTGATAAGGGTCTCCAGGTATTCATAAAATTTTTCTTTGACTTCATCAGGGTTTGTTCTCCTGGGAGTATAGGCACTGATGATGGTGGTATGGTTTTTCCTGCAAGGGACAATCACATTGTCATGAACCTGTCATTCACTCCTTTTGGAAGGCAAGCAAACGTGTTTGCAAGATTGGTTTTGATTGAAAAAGTGCTTCCTTTCACTACAGCCACTCTAGAGAAAAACACGTGTCTATCTCCTACTTCAGTAAGCTGGTCTTCCTTTACCAGCCTTATTTCACACAGGGCTACTATTTGGATAGGATACCTCTTGAATTTTCTCACAATAAGAACTGTTCTTCTTTCAGGTCTACTAAATTTTGTGTTGTTTACACATATCTCATATACTGTGGTGAGAGGAATCATCTTTTCAGAAGCTTTTGCACATTTTTTATTTTCTTGATCACAGAGTAGGATCCTTGACTGCCATGGTAATCTGGTCAGGGTTGAATGAGCAGATGATTTTTAGAGCACCTTTTCTAGCCACCTTCCTCACACATCGAGGTAAGGAATACAATCTTTAAAAGGCTGCTCAGACACACAGGTGACTGCCAAATCCCACTACTGTTTCCAGTGAGAAGATAATGTTATAGCCTGGGCCACCTGGGTACAGAGTTGTGATAGAAGAGGACTTCAAATCATAAATCGCCATAATTTCTAAAGAATCAAAGTTGAAAATAGCCCATTGGGCAATGGAGACATTCATTGTGAGCATAAACAGTCTACAATTCATAACAAAGAATTGTACAGAAGATATACTTTATAGCTCACTATAAGGAATGGCACAGAAGAAGTGAATAATAAGATGAGTCAATTGACTATACAGTGAGAATGAGTTAAACAAGGCACACAGTTTCTTTGATATCTATCTGAAATCAAAAGAGCAATGTGAAGGGCTTCAGCACAATGGCTATAATTTCCATATCAAGTTTAAGAGAGGCATGACTAGGTTGCTATTTATATCATTGGAGGGAGTACCCATATTGACGAGATGATCAAAATATGGTAAAGATGATAACAGTGGTAGCTATATAACAATTTTATATATACAATTATATAACAATTTAAGGTTTAAAAAGTGCTTTTTTACATGTGCTATCTCATTTGAAGATATCTTCCTGAGTTCAAATCTGGCTTCAGAACCTTACTAGTTTTGTGATGCTGGACAAATTATTTATCTCTAATATGCCTTAGTTCATCATTTGCAACATGAACCAGAGAAGGAAATATATCTAGTATCTTTTACCAAGTATTTTTGCCAAGAAAATGCTAAATGTGGTTACAAAAAGTTGGGCACTACTGAGACTACTGACCAGCATCACCACCAATTCTCATTTGACCTTCAGATAGCAGGTCCAATTGGAATACTATGATATAGGAAATCCAGGGTTAAGAAATTGGATTTTATTTTTAATTATTATAGCTCTAACATTGACTCTCAAAATTCATTTGAATATTAATTTAAGAAAAAGAAATACAGTGATGTTTCTTTAACCTAAAATTCAGCAGCAAGGATTATGTGATGATTTTGTAACTCCACATACTATTAAAGATTGTCAGGGTGAAGCCAAGCATATTGACATCATAGAACACAGTTTTGTACCTAATGTTTCCATTCTGGTAAATGGTTTGAATCTCTCTAGATTCACCAACATTGTAGGTATTTCCCCTGAAATCCTCTGAGGATACATTTATTTTATTGTTGAGAAAATGCATATAAATGACTGAGCCAGTTTAGTGGTCTTTGCCAAAAATAGCTTGTCCTTTTGACTCACCCAGTCTGCCAGTAAGTACTATTTTATTTCTGTCCACAGATAGGCTAAATCTAGTAACGGCACATACAGTACATTTGACATGAGATGTAATGTTGTACTGCTTTGGATTTGGGAAAACTTGCATTCAGACACATCTTAGAAAAACAGGCTTTGGTGCTCAAAAAGACTTTAGATATAATCCAACTTATCTTACATGTTTTACCAACGCAATGAAAAACTGAGCAAATGAATTCTTTATTGGAAAAAAACACTGAACCCAAATTCATACTTTGAATTCTCCACTTAACCAACTGCATAATAATGGTCAGAACATTTCATTTTTCAGAATATTTCTTCATTTTACAAATGAGGAGAATAATAGTTGACATGTAAATAATAGCAAACTGATAATATCTGTGTGTGTGTGTGTTTAGAGAGAGAATTATATAGTGTATGTATATTATATATAGTATATATGTCTCTATATACATGTGTGTGTATATACACACATACTAGCATTTGTAAAATATGTTGAGGATTACAAAGAACTTTATAAATATTATTTCATTTGATTATCACAAAAGTCCTGGGAAGTAAGAGCTGCTATCCTCATTTTATAGATGAGTAAGCTAGAGATAAGAGAGATTAGATGATTTGCTAAAGATTATACAACTAGGAAACATATGATGCAGGTTTAATTCCAAACCAATAGTTTATTCACTGAGCCACCCAGCTCATTTCCCATCTAGCTTTTCTCCTGATTTTATGATTCCCAGAAACTCAGCATCCTACAAGATGACGTAGTACCCCTACCCCTTGTGTCCCTCCATCTATTTGGAGAGGGTAGAGTAAGTACCTCCCAGATCCTCTACCATTTAAGCTCTGCACTTAGGACTGCTTCATCATTTCCCACACTGCTGCTTTCTTGGATTTCATGTGTTCCAGAAATTCATAATTCTTAGATAGAATCCACCCTGAAACGCATGCATCTTCAGATCAATTTTTTCCTTCCTCAGCTGCAAGACTTCATCATGCTTCCAGACTAAGTGTCTTCTTTGTTTCTCAAATTGTTACTCAATTTTTTCTCAATTACATATAAAGGCAACTTTTAACCTTAAAATTTAAAACAAAACTGAATTGCAAATTACCTCTCCTCCTTCTTCCCTTCTTTTCCCCTTTCTTTGAGAAGGCAAGCAATTTGATATAGATTATATATGTGCAATCATACAAAACATAAATATCCTCTTTTTTTCCACTTATTTTTATGTATCTCCTTCATTAGACCATAAATTCCTTGAGATCAGGGAGTAACTAATGATTTACTTTGTATCTCCAGAATTTAATACAGTGTCTAGTACATAGCAGGTGCCTAATAAATGCTTATTGATTCTGACACTAATTTTTATATTATATAAAATTCTTTAGCATTATATAGTTCTTTAAGGTTTCTAAAGCACTTTACATTTTTGATGTTTTTTAACTTCACAGCAACCCTGTGTAGTAGGTACAAGTATTAGCATCCCAACTTAAGAATCTAAGGCTTATACATTTTATATGATTATCCCAAAGTTATAAACCTAGTAAGTGTAAGAGATATAATATAAGCCCTCTTATTCCTCATTCCAAGCCCAGCACCCTATCTGGGATACTATGCTTGCTCTTCTTACCTAACAAAGAGGCAGGAGCTGTCAAATAAAACAGTGTATTCAAGTGCATTTTGTAGCTATTAAGTGCTATATAGAAATGTCACAATTATTGGCAGAGATAGATTTGGAATTAAAGTGTCCTAACTCCTCCTAGAAAGCTCTTTCAGACTTACCTCACTGCATCTCAGCTACCATCTCAGCTAGAGTGTTTCACTAACTCCTGGTCTCTGTAAGGCTTTTAGACTATACTAGAAAGAAGGTAAAGAAATTAATGACACTCTATTTATCAATATATTTATATTGGTCTACTAGGCTACCATACAATTAATTATTCAATTAGTTTATTTATTCATTCATCCAACATTTATTCAGCACTTACTTTGCACAGAATACTATTCCAGGTGCTGAGGCAGAATGTTTGTAATGACATATTTCATGTCATTTTAAAGATTACTGGGTCATAAGATGATATATGCAATGTAATTATTATAAAAATAATATATCAAGTTCACTGACATGAATAAAGTAAGATGAAATACAAGTCATAAAAGCAGACTCTAAACATATACTGCATGAGAGAGCAAGTCCAAAAAGGGGTTAAAATCATAGGAGGAGTACTATTACTTCTAAATGAAGAAAAGACCAGAGAAAACTTCATGTAGGAGGAAGCAATTAAGTTGGGTCTTGACATATAAATGAAATTTCAACACATGAAGAGCATATTCAAGAAAACAATAATAATAATATTGTAAAAAATGGCTTTTCAAAGATTCAATTCTGATTAATACAGTGACCAGCCATGATTCTAAAAGACTGAAACCTACCTACCTCTTGACAGAAAAGTGATGGATTAATCCAGGAGAGTATGAGAATTTGTTTTTATTGACTATGTATATTTATAACAAGGCTTTTGGAGAGGGGGAATAAATGCTTGTTGATTGAAAAATATAAAATTCAACTTTAAAAAGCTTCAATACGTGGAAATAGGATTTGGGATGCATTCTGAATATGGGCCGTAAAACAAGCCTGAGTTCAGGAAAGCAATGGATAGAATAATATATCAGATGGGTTATATCATGTAGAGATATGAATAAATAATATAAGATAAAACTGAGTAATATTAGATATAAGTAAATGTAAGATAATGATATCTTCAGGTCATATTATAAAGTATCTTAAATGCCAAGAAAAGTAGTAAGCAAACTCCTTGAGGAAAAATGGTTTTGAGTTTTTAAAAAAAAATCTTTTTATTTTGCACATGGTAGGAATAAAATGGGGAAAGAGGCTGGGAAACTGGATGGGAGATGTTTACAATGGTGTCATTGAGAGGTAACTAGTGCCTAAAGGAAATGAGGTATGACAATGGATGTGAAAAGGGAAAGTCACATGTAAACAAAATTGCTCAGATAACATTGCCTTCACTTGCAATGGGAGAGAGGTTTCATAGTAGGCTAGAAAAGTTTCTATTTCCATGATTACATGATACATTTAAGGAGGAAAATTAGTTTAGAAATAAACATGTTGAATTTGAGGTGCTAGGATGAGACTCTGCTAATTGATATCTATCTAGCAGTTAAAAATATACAGTATAAAGGTCTGGAGCAAGAACAGTCTGACTATCTAATAATTAGTTGACATCAAAAATCAACAAGCAATTATTAAGTATGCTATGTGTTAGGCACTGGGGATACTGAACCAAACATTAAATAATCTCTGACCTCAAGATGCTTGCATTTTATTAGAGGAGAAGTCATATAATAAAAATATGCCAGATTAATACAAAGTAAGAATTTTGATGAGAGAGTAGTTCTATGGATTGTGCAAGCCTCACGTAGAAAATGACAGATGCTGAATTTTGAAAAGAAATTGGGGTTCTAAGACAATAAATGAAAAGATCATTTATTATGAAGACAATTGGAGAATTTATGGAAATATCTGTTGCAGAATACAAAGACATAGTAAAATTTTATGAAGAGCTGAAGAACTTGCAAGATCTTCCAAACTAATTCAATATATACATTGACTTTCTATTAATAAAAGAGGGAAGATAATGAAAAATATGTTGTTAAATATGGTTCATTAAACAAAAAGAGGTCAGTGGCTTGAAAAATACTCACAAACCTAATGATTATACATTGGAAACATTTTCCTAATCAATCAAGACATATTTATTTAGTATTTAATATATGTCAAATGCTGAACTAGGCTTTGGAGATACAAAAGCATTAATGGTTCAATGTCATCAAAGTGAAACTTGAAGTTGTAAAAGTAGATGAAATAAGGGAGAAATCATAGAGGAAAAAAAAGATAAGGTTCAAGTATAGACTCTAAGGTAACAGCCCTGTGTAAAACCAAGTTAATTAGTATTTATGAAGCATTTACTATATTCCAGGCATCATGCTAAGTATTGGAGATATAAAGACAGAAGAAGACAGATCCTGCTCACAATATGGGAGACATGTATATGCAAACAATGTTTGAACAAAACTTATACAGTATAAAATGGATATAATCTTAGAAGAAAGACACTACCCTTAAGGGGAAATCTGGAAAAGCTTCTGGAAGAAGGTAGAATTTTAGCCAGAACTTAAAAATAACCAGGGCAACCAGTAGATAGATATAAGGAGGGAAAACAGCTCAAGCATGGAAAACAGATACTAAAAATATAATGATATTAACTTGTGCAAGAAATAGAAGGAGGTATCACTGGATCAGAGATTATGTGAAGGTGATTATGGTGCAGAGAGGTTACGTGAAAGGTTTTGAATGACATCCAGAGAACATTGTACTTGATGTTAAAAATGTTAGGAATCACTAAAGTTTATTGAATAAGAGAATGACATGCTCAGATATATCCTTTAGAAAGATCAGTGAAGGATGTGAAGGATGATCTGTAGTGGTGAGAGACTTGAGGCAGAGATATTGATTCATAGGCTATTGCCTATGAGGGCAGTAAGGTGCAAATATTTTGACCAAGATCGCATCAATGTCAGAGGAGAGAAAGGGGTATATACTAAAAGTATCATCAAGCAATAATCACTAGGAAATGACAACATTGCATTTCGGGGGTGAGAGAAACTGAAGAATCAAGGTATGTAGGTTGAGGACCTGGGTGACAGGAGAATAACATTCCTTTCATAGTGACAGGAAAGTTAAGAGGGTTGGGCTTGGGGGAAAAGATAATGATTTCATTAATAGATATGTGAATTTGAGATGTCTACAGGACATTCAGTTGGAAAATATCCAATAAGCAATTAGAGTTGCAAGAGCAAATACTAGGGAAAAAATAGAACTGAATATCATCAGAATGCAAATGATAAGTGAACCCATAAGAACTAATGAGGTCATCAAATGAAATAGTATAGAAGTAGAATAGAATAGGGTCCAGAACAGAGATATAGGGAATGCTGACAGATAATAAGCATACTAGTAGTAGTCTACATAAAAAAAAAAAAAAACTAGCAAAAGAAACTAAGGAGTGATCAAATAAGAAGAGAACCTAAAAAGAGAGTGATATCTTAAAATCCCAGAAAGAAGAGAGGATCAAGAAAAAGAATGGGATTGGTAGGGTCAAAGGTTGCAGAAGGCAATTAAAAGATCATTGGTGACTCTAGGGAGAGCAGTTTTAGTAGAATGAGGAAGTCAGAAGTTAGAGTCTAGACAATTGAGAAGAGAATGAGAAGAAATGTAGTGGATATTTACCAATTGTAGATAACCTTCTCAAAGATTGTTATTTGTTCTTTATTCTCAGAGAGGACCATGACATTAAGAAGGTAATACCATGGCATAAAAGAGACTTGGATTTAAGTGAGGGAGGGCAATGCAAGGTCACCTGCCTCACTTTCCCCTCCAGAGCTAGCCGAGTCCAGTGGCAAAATAGATCAAGATGATTGGAAGTGCCCTTCTCAAGAAGTTTAGCCATGAATAGGAAAAAAAAAGATGGATCAAAGGAAGTTTTTATAGGGATAAGGGAAACTTGGTAGAGTTTGTAGGCAAATAGGGGCAGCTAGGCAGTGTAGTGGATAGAGCATTGGGCCTGGAATCACAAAGACTCCTCTTCAAAAGTGCAAATTTAGCCCTAGATACTTACTAGCTGCATAAACCTGAGCAAGTCACATAACCCTGCTAATCTCAGTTTCCTTATCTGTAAAATGAACTGAAGAAGGAAATGACAAACCAATGTCTTTGCGAAGAAAACCTCAAATGAGGTTACAAGGAGTTGGACACAACTGAAAACAATTCAACAACAACAAAAAGGAAGCAGTTAAAAAAAATCTACCATTTCGGTAGCTTCTACTATGTACCAGATCTCTACTAAGTACTTTACAAATATTTCTTTTGAATCTCACAGTAGCCTTGGGGGTAAATGCTACTATTATCTCCATTTGACATTTGAAGAAATGGTGGCAAATGATGATCAAGTAACTTGCCCAGAATCACAAAGCTAGTAAGTATCTGAGGCTAAGATATGGATTCAGGTCTTCTTGACTCCTGACCCAGGATTTTATCTACTGCATCACTTAGCAACCCATCAACAGGGAGAAATTGGAAATAAGTGATAAAGTGAGGGGGCATGTATTATCCATACATATCTATGTACATATGCATATAGGTTGCACATATAAATGATACACATATATATTAAATATATATGCCTGTAATACTTATATATTTGCACGTGTACACACACACATATCTATCTATATGATATATAACAATAATCCCATACTCCCACCAATCTCATCTCTTCGCGGACATGGGTTATTATATTTTTTATAAATAAAGCTCTTACCATAGTGCCTGAAACAAAGTAAACATTTAATAAATGCTTTTTGATACAAGATTTTCAGTGAAAGAAAATGCTGCTGTGTTATACTAGGGAAAACAGATATACTTTTGCTTGCTCAACATTTAGTGAGAAGCGACAAGTTTAGCTGATTATATTTATTACTGGCCTCCACTTCAGATGTGAGTGGTTGGACTGCCAAGGGGAGTGGGAAAGTACTCCAATCAGTTCCTCTTGCCTTTTAAGGGCTAAGTTGGGGTTTAAGAAAAAAGAAAATGCACTTTCACCCTCATTTTGCTGACAGCTCCCAAACTCTTTTACTAATTCATTCCATTCTGATACCTCATATAGCACATTAAGATTTGTTTAAGTGTTTGGGTCTTTAATTTTTTTGGTGCTTATCTGATGTCTTTTATGTGAGAATTACAAACACTCAGCCTTTTTCTTTCCAACTGATCCTGTGTAAGCTGTAATTAGAGAAATGCATCTTAAGCAGATTTCCAACTTCTGAAGGTTAATGCAGTTCATTTTCTGCCCTTTTTCTTCTATGTCTTTTTTGAAACTTATGGGTCACTTATCCATCTGTGAGGGAGACTATTATGCAGTGTGAATAGAAAATGGCATTTTGTAAAGAAAAACATAAACAAGGGAAGGATTTTAATGAAAAGCTAGCATCTGAAAGGATACTTAAAATAATGACACAGGAGCAAAAGGAGCTAATGGGAGCAATACAGGAACAAAAGTCCATTTCAGAAGAAGGTTTAGTAGAGGGGTTTAGGGCTAGTAGGGGGTTTTAGTAGGAAGGTATAATAGTGGGACTTAGTAGGGGCTTTAATTCTATTGTTAAATATATATATATATATATATATATATATATATATATATATATATATATATATATATAATCAATATCTATTATTTCTTCTTCTACCAAAGTCATGGGATTACAAAGTGTCAAAGGCACAGTTATGTACACAGATCTTCCTAATTCCTAGGTTAACACCTTACTATGCCACACTGAATCATGCCATTTTTATGCCAATGGAATGCAAGTATCAGACCTTATTAAATAATGGCAAGGATGATATTAAGGATTAATTAAGGATAATATTAAAGATTAAAGATAAATATTAAGCTGGAAAGGATGATAAAATGATAGGTTTAAATCTGAAAGGTACTTTAGGAGTGTTCTAATTCAACCTTTTAATTTTTCAAATGTGGAAACTGAGTCCTCCCCCCCAAAATGTGTCTCTGTGAGGTAAAAAAAAGTAATAAGTATGAGAATGGAGACTCCAGCTCACTGGACCAAGGACAGAATAGAGTTAAATATTATCCTAGGTGACTTTTAGAGAGGATCATCACCAGAAAATTGACTACAAAACCATTAATGGACACAGCAAAACAAAGACTTTCTATTAGGAGGCTGTGACTTGTTATGATGGAAAGAAGATCTTTTCCCTAATGGAACAAACATAAAAGAAAGAGGCTTTCAACTGGAGCTAAGAGGAGTGTGTGTATGTGGTGAAGGGTGTGAGTGTGTAAGTGTGAGTGTTGGGAAGTCAGTTATCAAATATCAAGATAGGCTATTCTATCTTGGAACTTGACAATAATAGAGCAATTCCTATGAAATTAATATGAGAACAGCCTTAATCTCCCTTATTCATCAAAGGCAACCAGGCAACACAATAGATAGTATGCTGTCCCTGGGATCAGGAAAACCAGAGTTCAAATGTAATCGCATACATTTTTTCTAGCTGAGTATCCTGAGTAAGCCACTTAGTCTCAGCTTCCCTCAGTTTCCTTATTTGCAAAATGGGGATGATAATAGCACATACCTCCTAAGATTGATATTGAGTACAAAATGAGGTAATATTTGTAGTGTGTTTTAAAACTTAAAGTACTTTATAAATACTATTATATTAATATTTATCAATTATCTTTCTCCCTATTTAGCTAATGGCTTTTAATGGCAAAAAAAAAAAAAAAAAAAAATCTCAACCTTGTTTTGGATAACCCTTTCCCAAACTTAATGTAAATGTCAAGCATATAATATTTACACCATATATACTTGTGGATTAATTAATCCATTGCTAATTAATGTTAATATTCTTCCCTTTCATTAGGATAATCTTCAACATTTCTTCCAATTAGAGACTTGATAATTTAAAGGTATAATCAAATCTCAATAAATCACCTCTTTGAAGTTCTTTAAGAATAAAGAACAATGTGGAAGTGTTCCAAGCTCTTAACTGTAGCTTTCAGGGAAATTCCAGTGCTCTTCTGTAAATTCACATTAAAAAATCCACCTTAAAGTCCCCAGAGTTCTTAAAAAGAAAATACCATGACTGATTTATAATTTAATAATTATATGATTTGAAAAAAAATGAATGCCTCAATATCTACCAATATTTGATGATCCAATTATTTGAAAGAGAAATAAATAAATAAAAATGAATTTTATATTTGTATTATAGTTTGATGTGCCTTCTCATGCATCTTACAGGGTCCTTTGGAAGTAGCTAGCCCATTTTTTTGTTCATAGTCACATAACCAAGAAGCATTTTCATCAAGATTTAAACCCAGACTGTTCTACTCCAAATCCAGCATATTTTCCATAATGTTATGCCATAATTATCAGAGAGAAGGATACATGGTACTATGGATAGAGTATCAGGCCTGAAGTCAGAAAGACACATCTTCTTGACTTCAAATCTCGCATCAGACACTTACTAGTTGTTGTAACCATAGACAAGTCACTTAGCCCTCTTTGCCTCAATCTTTTCATCTGTAAAATGGGCTAGAAAAGGAAATGACAAATCTTCTGAGAATCTATGCCAAGAAAACCTCAAGGTGGATCACAAAGATTTGGATATTATTGAAACAACCAAACAACAACAACAACAATAATTATCAGATACCGGTGGATCCTATGGGATCCATCCTTGAATATTAAGTTTCTGTATGGTCAGCTGTATTATTGTCTCAATAGTAAAGTAACTACTGAGTGAACTAATTACTGGTAGGTACCTACCATAACAATAGAGTGGCATTAGAGTGAATAGCCTATGTGGTGTCAGGTTTAGTACAGGGTTCAGGCTTATAGTTAAATATAGAGGTGATATTTAGTGATATCAAGCTATCACGATCTGCTCCACTTCCATAAAGTTCCTGTTCTACTCCAAACTTCAAAATTAAAAATGTATATTATTAACTTAAATTATACAAATGCTGTTGCTTCTTATCAGGTGAATAAGCTTATAGATTGTTTTACAGCCTATAAATGAAGAATTTTACATTATTCGAGAAAGTATTGCTTTATGACAGATCCCATGTGATTTTTGGACAGTTCTCATTTTGGTGTTAAAATCTGATTTCTGTAGGTTCCACCCATGGACCCATTCCCTTCCTCTTCATCTCTGTGTCCTGGTTTCCCTATAATTTCTTTAGGTCTTAGCTAAAATCCTACTTTCCTCAAGTAAACATTCCCATTCTATCTCAATGCCCATGTCTTTTTTTCTATGCTTCTCTCTAATTTATCTTCTCTGTGTCCTATTTGTACATATTTGCATGTTGTTTCTCATATCAGACTATAAGTTTCCTGAGAGAAGGGACTATCATTTTGCTTTTTTATTTGTTTGTTTGTTTCAGCATAGTGACTAACACATAGTAGGTGCTAAATAAATATTCACTGATTGGACAGACAGAAGCTGCTATTTTCTACATTTGAAGCTATCCTCATCCTTACCAACAGATATTTATTGATCTTAAAGCTCTTTTAAAAGAGTCAAAACTTATAATTTTGTTGATGTTAGGAATTTCTAATGGGGAAATTTCCTCTATCCTCCACTGATATAGATTGGTCTGCAACTTAAGAGTCATACAGAATTGCCCAGAACGAGGCACTAAAAAGCCAAGTGACTTGCTCTAGTGTATATCCGAGGTAGGCCTGGCAATTCAACCTATGTGACCTTAAGGCCATCCCCTCTATCCACTATGCCATGGTCACTTCTGTGTGAGATGGCAAACCCCAATTCAAAAATACTCACAGCTATCTCAAAGTGAAGAACAGAAGCTTTATTAGGATCTCGTGAGAAATGGACAGTCCTCTCACTGGAGTCCCAGAGGGAGGAGGGTCAGTCTCACAAAGGCTGTGAAATAATTTAAATGGTCAGTGAGAGAAAAAAAATTACAGAAACTATTCACCCATCCACTCCTGCTAATCCTCCTAAAATCATTGGCAAACTGAACCTTTGTTCCTTTACTTGTCTCTGGAATATAGGTGGGTTTTTGTGGTACAAGGGTCTTGGTTATGCAGGACTTTTTTCAAAAGAAAGAAAGAATATGTTCTGCTTCTAAGATTAATAATCAATTAAAATAGTCTAAGGAGACTTGGTTTTACCTCATGCTTTTCTCAATCAAAAAATAGAGAATAGCCAATTTGTAGATTTCTCCAATATCTCCAGGCCATTAAATAGTCAAATTCTTCTCTAAGCATTTATCTCTTAAATGTTCTGTCTTAGAAAGTCCTTATTCTTCTTACCAAAACCAATGATTAACAGACCATTAGTGCTAAATCTGGAATTATCAAGTGGTTATTCTGAGAAGTCCTCAGTTTCCTGTTTCATTCATCTCTTTATTGAACATTAATTCATTCTTTAATTCAATATTGTGTAGAGGGTCAATACTTTGAAAAGAGAATTAATGATGTTTGAGGGTTGCAATCTTGTTTCAAGATGATCCCCTGGTAATTGGAGAGATTATTTTAAAATGTTAGGAGTATGAAAGAGATCAGTGACATTGATAATAGATGTCCCCAGGTCTCCTGGCAGTACTTCTTTAGAACATACAAGTATTCTCTAAAGCAATTGTCCTAAAGCATGATCCAATCACATCACCAGACTACTCTTTAATCCAGTTAATGCTGACCTAGCTATTCCATGAAGAAGATACTCCACATTTTGGCTCCAGTCATTCATTCTAACTTCAGAATATGTCTGAAAGTCCCTCCTATGCTTGAATCACTGATCTCCCTGGCTTCCTGTAAGTCCCAAATAAAATTCCAACAGAAAGCCTACCCTAATCCCTCTTAATTCCAGTGCTTTCCTCTCTATTATTTTTATTTATCCTGTATACATTTTGCTTTGTATATATTTGTTTGCATGTTGTCTTTCTCATTAGATTGTAAACTCTAGAAGCAGGCATTGTCTTTCTCCTCTTTTTGTATCCACAGAACTTAGCATAATTCCTGGCACATAGCAGGTATTTAAATAAATATTTGTTGATTGATTGCCCTTCCAACCTTTTATTATTATTATTATTATTATTATTATTATTATTATTATTATTATTATTACATAAATATAGAAACCTGCAGCATGACATCTAATGGAATATCAGATTGGACTAGATGGCTCAGAAAAACTATTTCAAATCTGAGATTTGGTAAGAAATGACAAATTCTTCTTAGCCATTTATGCTTTAGTATAAATGAGTATTAGTTACTTTTTTTGAAAATAAATTCTGATAGAAAATAATATGAAGATGTATGCATTAGGTGTGACAACAGAGGAAAGAATATAGATAGATATATTTCATGCTCCTCACCCTAACTCCAAGACATTCCCCTTTCCACCATTGCACTAAGTTACATTTCTGGCTTAGAGGCTCACTCTCTTCAGATATACCAATGTATCCATATCATAGTGACAATTAAATTTCAGTCCTATGTGCTTTTCGAAGTTTAGCAGATGTCTCACAATCTTCCTTTCCATTCCAGTTGCCTTGACAGACAGAAGCTAATATTTTCTACATTTGAAGTTCTACTCACTATCACTAACATATATTTACTTGATTTTAACTTCTATGTTAATGTTCATTAAAAGACCATATTTTTCATTTTATTAGCCTCCTCTTTTCCCATGATCTACTCTTTCACTTTACCTTATCTACAATTATAGATAATCATACTCTTGATACCATTATAATCCAACAATTATTCCATACCCTTAACCTCCACTTCTCAAATCTTTTTCTTCTTTTCTTTTTTTATTAAAGCTTTTTATTTTTCAAAACATATTCATGAACAGATCTTTTAACACTAGCCCTTGCAAAACCTGGTGTTCCAATTTTTCCTCCTTCACTCATGCCCTTCCCTGGATGGCAAGTGGTCCAATATATTATAAATCTTTCTATTTTATCATAGCATTTCATCTCTTTCCATATGTTCTTCCTCCTAAAGCTGTTTTTCATTCTTACCATTTAGTTGTTATACCCTTCTTTGCTTTCCTAAGCCATCCCATTTTCTCTGGCCTCATATTTCCCTTTAAAATGTTGACTCTGAAGTTGGCTAGTACAACTTTGCACACTGTTACTACTCTCAAACTCCTTGCCTCTTTGTCTTCTTGCCACTTATCCTTTGAAAACTTGATTCTAGAATATTATCTTTATTTTCCTTCTCCACTTTATAATCATGATCCTAAATATCCCGGGAGGTAGGCATGCACATACCCTTATTGACTGGGTCCACTACAAATTTATGGCACCTAATATCAACTGGGGGTCTTCCTTGTTTATTACATTTTCTAGACCTTTTTTTCTTTACTCTTCTCAAGTCATTTTCATGACCCTTCCTGATCTTTGTAGAAGAGGAGCAACTCCATTCTTTAACTGTACGTGTTGTGATCCACTTAGCAAAATAAATAAATATGAATAGGCCATCCAATAAGCGCTTTCTCTACTCCTCAATTCTTTATCTCAGCTAACCTCACATATTTACATATTTTTCTATCTTTACTCCAATTTCAGAGAAAGACATTAGCCTCCTAGTTTATGTCAACTCTTCTACTTGTATTATTGTTTTTTTTTTCTCTTTTTTCCATGAGGAACTTGATCCTATTATCTTCTCAAACTTTCATTCTTTATCTCTCCTCATTTTCATAGCCAAATTCTTATAAAAGCTATCCAATCTTTTTGCCACCACTTTCTCAACTCTTATCTACTTCGCAACTTCTCTCAATCTGACTTCTACTCCACTGTTCAAATGAAATTGCTTGAAGAGGACTCTCTTCAGTCTCCTTTACTGAATTATCATTGATGGTTGTTCTGGACTATCTTCTCTTCCCTCTCTTTATTCTTTTTCTATAATCTCATCAGTTATACAGAGTGATCATTTCCAAACAAATGACCATCTCACATATAAATCTCATCCTCATATTCTCCTGAGTTTCATTTGATCTTAAGATATTTCAGAATTCCAAAGTCAGCTCTTAGAAACAAAGCCTTAGAAAGAACACTGCTATTTGAAACCCATATTTTCATAAGAAATATTTTGACTCTCAAAAAAAGACTTTTAGCTCAAGGTCTCAAGACACTGCCATGGTTTCAGGAATGGGCACTCCAAATATTTTAATTGATTACTTGGCTACATGATTGTGGGAATTGTATATATTATAAAAGCAGAAGAGCAACACCTTCAAATATAAGCATTTTGAAATAAGAAAAAAACAAACTGACAATAGCAGTTGTTGGACAATTCTTCCCAGCTATTCCATAAACATCTTGAACTCAATATGTTCAAAGACTCATTATCTTTCCCTTTAAACCTACCTCATTGTTGTTATTCCTCTATTTCTCTTGAGTTCACCATCTTCCAGTCACACAGGTTCATAATTCTGAGTTATTTGCAATTTCCCCTCATATTTAATAATCAATCAGTTGCCAAATCTGATGGATTAAACAATAACTTTGCAATGCCCTTTTTTTTCTCCTCTCACACTCTTTTTTTCAGACTTTTATCTCCCCTCTGATGAAATATTGCATTAACCTCTCAGTTATGTCTTCAAGTATTTAGCCTTCTCCCAAATTCTCAAATTTATATTTTGGCAGGGAGCAAATTATCACCAAGCTCAGATTTGATCATTCTATTCTTCTGTCCAATAAGTTTCAGTGGCTTCCTATGGCCTTTTGAAAAAAAGGCCTAATGTCATTAAAATTCCTTTATGATTCTGATCTAATCAGAGTAGAGTAATCATTTCTTCTACTCAGAAACTATTCACTTTTGACCAACTGACCTATTTACTGACATTCTTTCTCTTTCCTCAATCTTTGTAAAAGTGTTACATAGTTTCCTTCCACCCACACATTCCTAAAAACTCTTAGCTCTCTTCAGCTTAAGTGCCTTCTCCTACCAGAGTTTTTTTTTCTTATTTCCCAAGTTGTTAGTGTTTCTTATTCCTGAAAATGTCATATTTCGTCTCCATTTATTTTTTATTCAAATACATTATATTTCTTTATTGGCCACTTAATAAGACCTAGATGAACACACACATCACCCACAGATTTAGTATTGTCATTAATTGACATGTAGCTGATGATCCATAAATGACAAATATATATGCATATTATTTGTTATTGTTACTAATTGGACCTAAATAAATAAACACATACACACACATACATATATACACCAAGAGGGAAAAAGAGACAGAGAGATAGAGAGAGAATACATTATTCCCTTTTATATTTCTCTCCTCTCCCCAATAGTTAATACATTGTCTGATACATGGTGAGTACTTAATAAATGTTTGAAAAAATTAATTTACTTATTGCTTACCCTAGTTCACTAAGTATTGCATGTAAGAAAATGTTTAAGTCTTAGATAGATATATAGTTCACTAAATTGAAAGTTGTGTATCCTTTATATATTGGAGCTACTCAATAATGTTCTCTTGAATGACTGAATGGATAAATAATTCAATGATTATATGAACTCTTAATGGGTCAGTGGCACTAAGATGGCATTTGAACATTGTGAGGATAAACCTGAGAGAGATGAATTTCACATTCTGTTGATGAGGAAGTGACTTTGGAACACTAGGTACATTCTGAGCATGATATTTCACAGAACCCCAACTGACTCACATCAGACAGAGTTTAAATTCCTTATTTGCTTGTCTGGTAATTCTTAAAGATTGATTTCTTTCCTTAATCTCACTTCTTGATGTTGTTAACTCATTTTATTTGATGCTTCAAGTCAGATATTGCTTTATCCATGAATCCTTCCCAACTGTAAATTATCTCTTCTCTGATCTTGTAGTATTTTGTATTCTTTATGAACCCATCATATTCTATTTTCTTATTCTAATTATATTTGGTGTGTTTAATCACTTGTATTAGACTCTTTCATAAGGGAGATACACATATACACACATCTGTTTGGCATAATAGAGTATTTGATTTGGAAGGTAAGAATATTTGATTTCAAAAATCTATCTCAGACCTTTATTAGTTGTATGATTTGATAGAAGTCACAACCTCTTAGAATTTACTTTTTCCTTTAATAATAATGATGGTCATGATGATAATAATAACAATAATAATGATAGGTAATATTTTAAGAGCTCTTACTTCATGATGATAATAATAACAATAATAATGATAGGTAATATTTTAAGAGCTCTTACTACATGCCAGGCACTGTTTGTTAAAAGTCCATAAAATGGGGATAAAACAGGGATAATAACCGCATTTACCTGACAGGGTTGTTGTAGACACTAATTGAACAATATATTCAAAATGCTTTGTAAACCTATGGTATGGATTATGTCTTGTTAACTTTTGAATAGTAACTCTTTACAGCCTTCTTCAATGCCTAGTCTTGATATGCAGATGACTCTGGTCCTTGAAAATTGAATTTACAAAATACAAATTTGGAGAGATCCTGTCTAACTCAAAAGGTTTCAAATACAGTTCTGGTATCAGATTGTATGCTTGTCAAAAGAGGGCTAGAAAAGCTAATCTGGAAACGTCATCACCAGAAGATTGGCCACCAGGTGATTAGCTGTCTAAATTCAAGAGATGTTTTTTGGCTCCAGCAAAGTATGAAGACCATTAAGGACTGTAGTAGGGAAAGTCACTAGTCACTAGAAAGTCACTAGTCACTAGTCACTAGAAAGTGCTGATCTAGAAATTTTTAAGTATTACAGTGTCTTCTAGTACTTCCATTCTTCTTCTCCTTTTTCTTCTCCTCCCCCTCCTTCTCCTTTTTTCCTCCTCCTCTTCCTCCTCCTTCTTCATAAATTTAAAAATTTTAAACAGAAAATAAGAAAAGAAAAAAAATCACCATATACACATCAGAACATAAGAGAGGGTTCAATTTAAAACAATAAATTGCCATTTGAAGAAAGACTAAATGACAAATACTACATATTGGTTTCTTTTTTTCTTTATAGGTTTTCTTTTTGCTCTGCTGTGCACATTTTTGCATAGCAATTTGGGTTAAGTGACTTGCCCCAACGGTCACACAGCTAGTAAGTATTAAGTATCAGTATTAAGTATCAGGAGGTCAAATTTGAACTCAGGTCCTCCTGACCCCATGTTTGATGCCCTATGCTTTAGCTGCCCCATGTATTTTTTTTCTTCTCCCTTCTCCCAAGCCTTCATCCAAAGCAGTGCAGACACATACAAATATATATATATGTAAATGTGTATGTATGTATACACACATATATCTATAAACATACATATATACTCATACCTATCTCTGTTCTAAAATGATTTTTATATACATGAATTGACTTTCTCTGTTTAAACAAAAAACAAATGCACAGGTGTACCATATAAATTTTTTCATCATCATCACCATCATCATTATCATCAGCAGCATTTCTTACTGTGGAGATAAACTTTATAGAGGAGGCATGGCATATTATCTAGTGTTCTAGGCTTGGAATCAAGAAAAAGTGCTCAAATGTTGATTTGAGCTCTTATTAGTTATATAACCCTTAGAAAATCATTTAACAGTTTTGTGCCTTAGGCAATTACAAAAGACTGGTTTACTGAGTCACAGATGAATTGCAATCTATATTAGTAAGGGGAATTACTAAACTGGCAGTTCCCTAGGTTGATAAAAATCACTGATCCTTTAAGTATCAACATCTAAATATATTCTTAACTCAATGCATGTGTTGATTAAAAAATTTGATTAACACTTTAGGCTGCATCATAATTATGAAGCCCTTTTCATGAAGAATAGACTATGTGTATATTGGAAAGAATGGAATATTTATGACATACATTGTGTGTAATATACTCATGCCGAGTGTGAATGACTTAGGTAATAGTTTTCTAAAAACTTGACCAGGAAATTGAATTAATGGAATCTGTTAGACTATCCAGGGTTTTATCCTTTGAGCAAAATACTCTCTCACACACACAAAACACACATGTTTTTTGGACTGTACGGAAATTATGACTCATTTATGCTTTTAATAGGTATATTTCCATCTCCAGCTATATATAAGAGAGCCAAGCATTGTAGGATGATATCAAAAGCATTCCTGGTGCAAATGGTAGCTATCATTACTATTACTCAGTTTCCTAGTAGAAATAATAGTAGCACCTACTTCCCAGAGTTGTTGTGAGGATCAACTGAGATAATATTGTAAAATACTTTACAGACCTTAAAAATACTATACAATAGGTATTATTCTCTTTTGATATGTTATTTGTAATTTCATGTGTTCATATTTTTCTCATTGACTGTTGTGTAAAACATACAAAATTTTAAGTATAAAATTTATTGCTTTGATTTTCTGTTTTAAAAACTATATAAATAATAGTAGTTGTCATAGTAGTAGTTTGAAAACTATAAAATACTAAATCAATGTTATTTGCTATTATTATTCATTTGCATTTGTTGTATTTCCTCTTGTACTTTCAGTTTTTGCTTTTTCGTACTGCTACATGCCTTGTAGAGTTAGAAAGACATTAAAGATCACTTTAGAAAAAAATTTGCTCCCTTGGATTCTAAACACTCTGATCCAGGTTTTCTGAGAAAATAGTTATGCTTTTGGATTTCATAGAAACATGAATCCTGGAAGAATGTCTGTCCTGCTTTCAAAATAAAATGTTTATGCTCTACTGTTATTTCCCTGAAATCTCACTGCACACCAGCAACTGTGAGTAGGAAATAAAAATTAATGGATCAAAAAGTTTGATAAATGACAACCTTCATAAAGCAAAATTATAGCATTTTATAAAAAAGGAAACTTGCTTGCTCTTTCGTAAGGAGTGAATTATGTATTTGGAAGCAAGACAAAGATTTTTAAAGCTGCGAACAACCTTTTGAGGTCATTTAATCAAAAATTATAATTCAAATATTTAAAAAAATCATAGAGAGTTGAAGTGATTTTTCCCAAGGTCATATAGATTTAAAGTTACTTGGTTTGTAACAGAAAACCACGACCTCCATGTCAGTCCAGTGGCCTTTCATTATACCCTACTCCTGAATGTTTCCCAGCAATTAGAATCATAGGTTTATCAAATTATATATTCTCTGTTAAAGCATATATTTCTTTTTTTAAGTTTAAAATTTTTTAAAATCTCCTTAAGCAAAACTTTTATTGATATTTTATATTTTCATATCTTCATTTCACAACTTTCATTTTGCCTTACAAAAATCCCTTTATAACAAAAGATAAAAAAGAACTTTTTAAAAAAAATACAGCAATACTAATGAAATAGAAAGCACCACATATTGATTTCTTCATGATCACTTAAGAGTTGCCAGTGACCTCCTTGATAAATTCAGTGTCTTTCTTGGTCTTTCTCTTTGACTGACATTTATAAAAAATCTTTAAAACTTGTAAAGGGTTTTATATTAATTATCTCACTTATGCCTCAGAATAAGGTCTTCAGATAGGTTCTAATTGTCCCATTTGACAGATGAAGAAATGGAGGTTTGTAGATAGATCTTAAGTGATTTGCCTATGGCCTTATACTAGAAAGTGGCAGTGAAGAGGTAGGATTTGAACTCAGGTTTGTTTTTTGTTTTTTGTTTTTTTCTTGATGCCACATGTAGTATTCTACCCTGTATTTTATACTGCCTCTGCAGCATAAGATATTAATAACTTATACCTTTATAACATTTAAATGCTTTCTTCATAATGATTCCATAGGTAGAAAGTCTTAAGTCTTAAGTCTTCACTTTATCTCCCAGGGAAGGAAATAGGAATTCAAAACAATGATTTATTGAGCATGTAGGCATATGTCAGCACCAAGAGATGAAGGATCACAGATTCCCAGAGCAAGAAAGGACTTTAGAGTGCCCATCTAGCCCAGTATTTGAACTAGAATTGTCTACAATAAACCTGACAAAGGATCATCCAGCTTTTTCATGAAGATCTCTATTGAGGAAGAATTTACCATCTCCTGGGCTAACCCAGTCCAATTTGGAATTTTTCTAGTTTTTAAAAAGATTTATGCCCCTCTTACATCAGCTAATATCTTCATCTTTGTGACTTCTATCCACGACTCCTAATTTTGTTCCCTGGAGTCATGCATATCAAGTTCAGTCATCTCTATTCCATGAGATAATGATAGCCCTTCAAAAACTGGAAGAAAACTTTGATCCTCCATTTTCCTCCCATTCTGATTTAACTTTTCTCTTCTTCATTGATTGGTGCAAATTGTTCTACTTCCTTTAAATGTTCCTCATATGTCATAGTCTTTAGTCCCTTTGGTCATCCTGATTATCCTTCTTTGGAAGCTTACCAGGTTATTTACCAGGTACTTACTTACTTACTTACTGTACTTACTTACAATCATTTCTACCTTTCTTAAATCAGCTCTTCTTCCTAAATATCTTCCTGACAATGACCTTCAAATATTATATATATTCTCCCTAATAATTCAGATTACAAAGGATTCATGCTCACCTGTCTTGTGTGACTCAAGTCATAATCTCTCACAATTTTACCACAAAATGTGGATCCAATGGGCTGGTAGTCTTCCTCTACTTCCATCACTGTAGGGATGCCAGTGGAACAGCATGGTCATCCTCACCAGGTATACTTACATGAATATTTCATTTTCCTTTACAAATATAAATTTATTTGATGACATCCTTTACTTTGGTTCTTCATAGTTTACAGACCATTCCTACCCCCCCATACACACACCTATACCCAATGTCTCTCTGTTGGCCCCTAAATGATATTTAGTTTTAAATCTTTAAAGACTATAATATTGCATATTTTATAGCTATACCATGACATTAGAATAATAATAATATAAAAGAAGGATTTTTATCAAGTGGTGAATGGTTAAAAAGTATGATGCATGAGCAAAATGGAATATTACAGTGAAATAAGAAATGATGATTTAGTAAACTCTTTGGTAAGACTTAGATGAAAATATTTCTCATACAAATCAAAATAAGAAGAATTAGGAAAACACTAAACACAATGATTAAAGCAATGTAAATAGAAAGAACTATATCCAAACAAGACAATAAAAACTAAAGTTTCAAATTTTAAAGACAAAGCCTTGGACCCAAAGTAGAGAAATGAGAAGGCATCTCCTTCAACTTCTTTGCAGAAAATCTAGGGGATGGAGGGATGCAAAGGATATGCATAAATACTGAAAATAATAGGCTTTCTGAGTGTATTGGATAGTTTTACTGAACTTTTTTTCTCCTCTCTCTCTCTTTAAAAAAAGCCTTTTTTTACAATAATATCCCCCCCCGAATCCCTTTCCTCTCTCATTGAAATCTGTTGCGTATTATAAATAATATTTGTAAAGAAAAAAGCACAAAAAATCAGAAAATATAATTATGAAAAAGACAGGATAGAGAACTAGCCCTGAAGGATAGAGCACAAACCCTGAATTCAGGAGGACCTGACTTGAATCTGACCTCAGACACTTAAACTTAATACTTCCTAGCTGTATGATCTTCGGCAAGTCATTTAAGCCCAATTGCCTCCCTCCCCCCCCCAAAAAAAAGAAAAAAATATATATATATAAGCCTTAAGTCCAAAGATATAAGTAAAAATATGCTCAGACTGCAGAGGAGTAGGGTGAGAAGTTTCTTCTTATTTCTCTTCTCCCAGACTAGTCTTACTCTTCATAATATTGAAATATTCACTTTTGACTATTTTCAATTTCATTGTTGTAATCAATTTGTTCATGGTTTTCTTCATTCTGCATCAAATTGTGTAAATCTTTCCAGACTTTGCTATATTCATCATATTTTTGTTTCTTACTGAACAATAATATTCCATTGCATTGATCTGCCATAATTTCTTTAACTGTTCCCTAATAGATAAGCATCTACTTTTCCCCTTTCAAATTCTTTGCTATCACAAAAAAAGTGATGCTATAAATACTTAGGAGTATATGGGGTTTTTCTTATTATAATGATCTAAGTGGAATCTTTGCAATGATATCTTTTCCATTGCTTTCTATTTTTTATTCTTTTGGTTTTGTTTTATTGTTTCTTGATTTCTCATAAAGTCATTAGCTTCCATTTGCTCAATTTTCAAGGAGTTATTTTCCTCAATTAGGTTTTGTACCTCCTTTACCATTTGGCCAGTTTTGCTTTTTATGTCATTCTTCTACTTGTTAGCTTTTTATATTTCATTTTGCATCATTCTCATTTATATTCCCAACATTTCCTCTCTTTATCTTATTTGATTTTCAAAATCCCTTTTGAATTCTTTCATGGACTATGACCAAATTTTATTTTTCTTGGAAGCTTTGAGTGTAAAAGCTTTGACTTTATTCTTTGCTTCTGAGTATATGTTTTGATCTTGTCACCACAATAGCTTTCTATGGTCACAATCTTTTTTCTGTTGTTTTCCCAGCCTATTACTTGACTGTTAACTTTTTGTTAAATCAGGGCTCTGTTTCCAGGGTAGAGGGTGCACTGTCCCAAGCTTCAGGGATTTTGCACAGCTGTTTTCAGAGATTCTTCTAGTGAGCTGATCACAATCATTCTTTTCTGCTCTTGTGTGAGGAGGGTCCCTGCTTCACTGTGGCTGCAAGTTCTAGAGTATTAAAATAACAGAGTCCTTTCCCAATGCTAGTACAGAGACCTCCTGTGAGCTGAGGCCTCCGGAAGCTGGTGCTGCTACCTTCCATTCCTGGTTTGCTGGTTTCCCAAGGCCCCCTTACCCTAGATGAGACAAAGTCCTATTGACTTTCCAAGTTGTCTTTGGTCTCTCTGGGGTGGGAGGTCTGGAAATTGCTAGCGATGCTGCTGACTCAGAGACCCCAGGGTCCCCTTCCTGCTTAGCTGGGGCTAGTGCTGGAGATAGGACTATGCTGGCATGGCCGGCATTGGGACTTCACATGCTGGACTCCCATCCTGGTGCCACAGAAGGTATTACTGACCTTCTAAATTGTCTTTGGCTAGAAAATCATTCCATTCTTTATTTTTGTGTGTTCTGATCTTCTAAACTTTGTTTAGAGTCATTGTTTAAAATAATTTGGATGATTTGGGGGGAAAGTTCTGCAAGCCCCTGCCTTTACTATGCCATCTTGGCTCCCTTACCCACAGTGGAATCTTTGGATCAAAGAATGTGGACATTTTAGTCACTTTATGTATGTAAAATTCTAACTCCCTCCCTTCCTCCCTCCTCCTTTTCTTCCTTCCTCCTCCTTTCCTTCCTTCCTTGTGACTTGCCCAAGGTCACACAGTTAGGCAGTGTTTAGTGTCTGAGGTCAGATTTGAACTCAGGTTCTCCTGACTTCAGGGCTTGTGCTCTATCCACTATACCAGATAGCTACCCCCAAAATTCTAATTTCTTAAAATAGTTGTGTCAATTCAGTTTCATCTCCAACAATATGCTGGTTTATTTATCTTCCTACAACTGTTACAATATTGACTTTTGCTATCTTCTGTAAGTTGTCAAAGATTTTCTGGGTATGAAATAAAACATCAGGGTTATTTTTATTTTACAGCAGTAGAAATGAATGTGGGAGTGAGAGGGTAAATAGGCTGCAATAGAAAACAAATTTTAAAAACTATAAAAAACCTGAGTAAAGAAAGTTATCAAGGAAATTTATAATTGTAAATGAAGATAGAATGATCATGTGACAAGAGAAAAGCAAAACTGGTGAGAATAATCAGATTACCAGATTACTGCTAATACATTTCTTACAATAATATTCTTCAGTAGTGTGCAAAGAATAGTACTATTCCCATTCTACAAATAGAAATTTAGACAAAGTAACCAGCAACCTCTCTACATGTCCCCAAATCCTTGAGACTCAAACTAAAAGTGATTTACAATTTGGGACACCAAAACTAGACCAGAAGGGTTTTGGCAAAGGCAAAACCACAACCACCTCTAGTTTGTTGATCTAGTTTTCAAGGGAGATCATTGTGGGGAGTGGGGGGAGACCATGAATATCTGTTTAGTTTTATTTCATAATCTCCATTATACATTTAATCCTACTGTCAATGTCTTTGGTAAGTACCTACTATGTCCAAGACAGTATAAAATTCTGAGGATATAAAAATAAAAGTGAAATAGTTCTTTTATCTAAGATTTTAATAAAAAATGTTTTCTCATATGACTTATAAACACAAATATATGTACACAGGTATATATAATATGAATTATGCCTTTATATGTGTATGTGTGTTCATGTGTAAGACGTATATTCCAGGTGTGTAGGAACTAGTGAAAAAGCCTAGAGGCAGAAGACAAATGTTGTAAATGATAAGAAAGGCCAGTCTGGCTGAACAATAATGTGAATATGAATGTGTTTCAGTACTCCCAATAATGTATCAGCCTGGGTAGCAGCCTACTGTAATGGAAAGAGCCCTGGTCTCTGAAGGAGATCTGACTGAATTCTACCTCAGACACTTACTATCTGTGTAAATCACTTTATCCTATTTGCCTCAGGTTCCTCATCTGTAAAGTGAGCTGGAGAAGGAAAAGATAAACCATTCCAGTGTTTTTGCCAAGAAAACAAAATAGGGTCACATTGAGTCAGACACAATTGAAATCATTGAATAATATTTCACTGGATCTGTGATCCTTAGGACTCTAAGTGATGCAGTGATTAAAGCATTGAACCTGAAGCCAGGAAGATTTGATTTCAAATCTGCCTGCCGTCACTTAATGGTTGCATAACCATGGACAAGTTAGGATCTTTTACCTTGAGCTCTATATACCTGATTTTTCTTAGTTGTAAAAATAGTTTAATAACATCTATCTCCCAGGATTGTTGTGAAGATGAAATGAGATCATATTTGTTATAAGTTTCATAAATTTTCAAGTTATTATTATCTTATTGATGTGGTTATTTCTTCTATTGCTACAAATCACAACCCACCCATCATTTCTTGTGTCATTCTCAGACGTTTCCCCCACGTAGGAATATGCTGGAGTCAGCTCATATAACCTCCCTAGGGCCCATTGTTAACTGTCAATGTATTAAAACTAGAAAGTTTTAAAAATGCTAAAAATTAGGGTTTGATTTATTGTTATACTGCTTGACTTGATCAATTAAGAATATGGTGGGAAAAGTTTTTTTAGTGCAGTTTAATCTTAAAACTATATCCTGCATATACTCCTCACCCTTCCTTCAACCTGGTTGTTAAACATTTACTATCATACCACTGCTCCTAGACCTTTTTACATTCCTGGGTATCAGTACAAACTTTGACTATTCATTAATTGTCCCTCATTTTACTGATTAACTCATATTTTGACTGACTCATATTCTTTCCTGATAATGAATTTATTTTATATATAGGTGTATGTATGTTTGTATATACATATATGTATACATTTGAATTTATATCATAGTAATTTCCCACTGTGCTCCAAATTGAAATATTTCTTATGACAGAAAAAATTTAATCTAAAATATCAAATACAGCAAATAACCCTCAGAATTTCTATATTAATGTGTGTTCAGAACCCTTCCTGGTTTTTTTCTGGTTTTACTCAGAGTTCCCTAGTATTTTAGTAATTTTTTCCCTCATTGTAGACATCTTGAATATGCTTTCTTGGTTCTGTTTATTTCATTTAATTCAAATGAGTTTTCTCATATTTGAGTTCCTTATTAGTTTTATTCCTTAAAGCACAATAATATCCTGTAACATTCATATACTATATTTTAAGTAATTTCCTAATTGATGGCCACATAAAATCTCAGAATCATAGACTATGAGAGTTTGAGGGGACCTTAACAGCCATCTACTCCATAGCAGTTTTACAAAAGGGGAATTAGCATTATAAATCCAGTTGATGCTTGAAGATCCCCAAGAAGATGAAACCTAATGCTTCTCAGAGTAATCCATTCCAGTTTGTCCAGATTAAATTGTTAGGAAATTTGTTTTTCCTGACATTTAACTCTAAATTGTCATCTTTATAATTTCCATTCACTTGATTTTTGCCCTTTTGAGTCAGACAGAAATAATCTAATCCTTTTCCCACAAAATATCCTTTCAAATCTTCGAAGACAGCTATTATGATCTCACTTCTCTCAAAAGTATTCTCTTATCCAGGCAAAGGGTTTTTTGTTGTTTCACTCAGATATGTTCCATTATGCCTCTTCTTTCTGATTCTTGTCCAGAGAGGTAGTGAGTCTCATTAAATCCAAGAACCAGAGTGGGTAGATGTGATTAGAGAGTGTTTGGATGAAGATTAATGGAGAAATAGATGTAATTTTTGTTAATCGACAATTGAACTGATAATTTATGAAATTATGAAAAGGGGATGCATGCCCAGTTCTTTGGATGTTATCTGGGAAAGACATAGTGACAGCATGAAATGGGGCTGTAATCGCACTTTAATTAAGTACAGAACTACTGAGAGAAGTTCAAAATGAGTAGCAAGGAAAACAGTATGAGGAGAGACAAATGGAATGATGAAAGGAGGCAGGTAGCATGGATAAGAGGATGGGAAAGGGAAGAGGCATAATCACTCACATAACCATAGAATTAGAGTTTGAAGCACTAGGTAATTTGTTTGTAACCCTGGGCTCTTCACTGAAGGAGGGAGTGAATACTTGATGCTCTGTGCCCATAGGAGAGAAGGAGCTGGAAAGAGCTTAAGAAAAGAGTTCCTTAGATGGGGTACTTAAGTGGCACATTGAATAGAGTTCTGAACCTGGAGTCAGAAAGATAGGTCTGAGTTTAAATCTGACTTTAAATATTTACCAAACTGTGTGATCCTGGGCAAGCCATTTAACTGTTCTTTGCTTCAGTTTCCTCAACTTTAGAATGGGGGAAATAATACCTCTCTCCCAGACTTCTTATAAGGATCAAATGAAATAATGTTTCTAAAAGTGTTTTATCTGTAATATAGTAGTACTTTGTATATTACTTTCCTTTCCTCTTCCCTTCTGGCTTCTAGTTTTGAGAAAATACATATTCTTTTCAGGGAGGTCCCTAGAATGAAAGAGGACTTCAAAAAGGAACTCACATATAAAGCAGTGGGTGCTTTAAACACATACCTATTTCCAATTTGCCTCCTTAGATTTTTGGGGAATTTCCCCTGGGTGATATTGGAATCTCCCTCCTCTCTCTCTCTCTCTCTCTCTCTCTCTCTCTCTCTCTCTCTCTCTCTCTCTCTCTCTCTCTCTCTCTCTCTCTCTCTCTCTCCTCTTTGTCTTTCTCTGTGTCTCTGTGTCTCTGTCTTTTCTCTCTCTCTGTCTCTTTCTCGGTCTCTGTTTCTCTCTGTCTCTCTATCTCTCTGTATGTCTCTGTCTCTCTTTTCTCTTTCTGTCTCTGTATCTCTATCTCTGTTTTCTCTTTCTCTGTCTCTGTGTCTCTGTCTCTCTTTTCTCTTTTTCTGTCTCTCTGCGTGTCTCTCTCTTTTTTCTTTCTCTCTTTGTCTCTTTCCGTGTTTCTATCTCATATTTTTGTCTATGTATCTCTGCTCTCTCCCTCTCTCTCTCCTTCTTCATCTCACTCTCTCTCATGCACACATATCACATAGAGTAGATAATCTCACTTTGAGCAGGAGCATTCACTCTGCATATTGATGGTATATTCGAATCTATGTAACTTCTTTGATTTCTATTTTCTATTCACTTGAATAAATGGATTATTCTCTATTGATTATATATAATGGGCTTTATCTAACTAATATTTAGTGGAAAGGGAGTTGAGCCTTCAGGAATTAAACTTATTTGAAGATGGATGTGAGAAATATTTATTCATACCCTTCTGCCAGCCAATACATTTAGACAAATTCATGTAGAAATGTACATAACTTACATGAGAAATACACAAACCTCATGTGTGTACATAATAATAGCTACCATTTACATGTGCTTAATATGTGGCAGATACTGTGCTAAATGTTTTTAAATTATACCATTGATCCTCATAATGACTCTGGAAGTTATTATTATTATTATTCACATTTTACATACAAGGAAACTGAGACTAAAAGACATTGAGTGACTTGCCCAAAGCAACACAGTTAATAAGAGTCTGACACTGAATTTGAAATCAGTTATTTCTTTACTCTGGGCCCAGCATTTTATACTCTGCACCATTTAATTACCTCGATGTGTAAGAGCACTTTTCAAGTTCAAAGCCTCTATATAAATGTGATTGGGGTTCTGAGAGTTTGTACCACTAATTATTTTCATAAATAAATAATATAGAAAAAACTTTAGAATAGATAAGCTTTAATGACTGTTCAGTGGCACAGTGAACAGAATGTTGGACTTAGAATCAAGTTCTAAGTTCAAATACTGTCTCAGACAGTTATTCTTTTTTTTAAAGCTTTTTTAAAATTTTCAAACCTTATGCATGGACAATTTTTCAACAGTGATCCTTGTGTTTCAGATTTCCCCTTCCTTTCCCCTCCAAATCTCTCCCCTAGATGGCAAGCAATCCAATATATATTATATATGTTAAAATACATGAAAAATCCAATATGTGTAAACATATTTAAACAACTTGCTGTGTAAGAAAAATCAGCTCAAAACAAAATGCAAGTGAACAACAACAAAAAGAGTGAGAATGCTATGTTGTGATTCACATTCAGTTCCCACAGTCCTCTCTCTGGATGTAAATAGCACTCTTCATCACAAGATCATTGGAACTGGAATCAATCATCTCATGGTTGGAAAGAGTCACATTCATCAGAAATGATCATCCTATAATATTGATGTTGCCATGTACAATGATCTCCTAGTTCTGCTTTTTTCATGTAGCATCAGTTCATGTAAGTCTCTCCAGGTCTCTCATGATAGTTTCTTACAGAACAATAATATTCCATAACATTTATATGCCATAACATATACCATATTATTCTCCAAATGATGGGCATCCACTCAGTATCCAGTTTCTTGCCACTACAAAAAGGGTTGCCACAAACATTTTTGCACATGTGGGTCCCTTTCCTTCCTTTAAGATCTCTTTGGGATATAAGCCCAATAGAAACACTGATGGATCAAAGGGTATGCACAGTTTCATAACTTTTTGAGCATAGTCCCAAATTGCTCTCCAAAATGTCATTCCACAATTCATAGTTTCACCAACAATGTATCAGTGTCCCAGTTTTCCCACATCCCCCCCCAAAATTCATCATTATCTTTTTCTGTCATCTTAGCCAATCTGAGAGGTGTCTAGTGGTATTTCAGAGTTGTCATAATTTGCATTTCTTTGATCAATAGTGATTTAGAGCACCTTTTCATATGATTGAAATGTTTTTTAATTTCTTCATCTGAAAAATGTCTGTTCATATCCATTGACCATTTATCAATTGGAGAATGCATTAATTCTTATAAACTTGAGTCACTTCTCTATATATTTTAGAAATGAGGCCTTTATCAGAACCCTTGAATGTGAAAATGTTTTCCCAGTTTATTGCTTCCCTTCTAATCTGTCTGCATTAGTTTTGTTTGTACAAAAACTTTTTAACTTAATATAATCAAAATTTTGTGATCAATAATGATCTTTAGCTTTTCTTCGGTCACAAATTCTTTCCTCCTCCATAGATCTAAGAGGTAAAATATCCTATATTCTTTTAATTTGTTTATAACATTACTCTATTTCTGACCTTATCTTGGTATTTTTGACCTTATCTTTGTATACGGTGTTAGGTGTGTGTAATGTCTGGGCCAGTTTTCTGGAGGTCCTTCAGATGGGCCTTAGTCTTAGCAGCGTAGACACTCTAAGAATGGTCAGGAATAGAGTCTAGAGTTTTTATTCTGGCCCAGCCTTGATCTTAGTGGAGGAGTGAAGTAGGCAGGAGAGCCACCAGGAGATGGTCAAAAATAGACTGTCTCATTTCCAGTCCTCTCAACCCCTTAAATATCCTATTCCAATTACATCATTACAGCATACTGATTATGTGTGAACTACAGAACTATTATATCACCATGCTAAGTATTAAGTATGTATATATAATAGAGAAGCATCATCTCATCAATTCCACTGAGTTAACACCTTGTTGTAAGTATCCTTGTATGAAGTATACGTCTCCAGAGTTCTGGCCCTCTACAGGTATGGGTCAGTGCCTAGTTTCTGCCACACTCGTTTCCAATTTTCACAGCAGTTTTTGTCAAATAGTGAGTTCTTATCCTAAAATGTGTGGTCTTTGGGTTTGTCAAACAGTGGATTGCTATAATTAATGACAATTTTGTCCTATATATCTAACCTATTCCACTGATTGACCACTATATTTCTTAGTCAGTACCAAATGCTGCTTTTTTGATGACTGCTGCTTTATAATAGAATTTTAGGTCTAGCACAAGTGGGCCACTTTCATTTGCATTTTTTTCATTAATTCCCTTGAAGTTCTTGACCTTTTGTTCTTCCAAATGAAATTTGTTATTATTTTTTTTAGGTCTGTAAAATAATTTCTTGGGAGTTTTGTATGGCACTAAAGAAGTAGATTAATTTAGGTAGTATTATCAATTTTACTATATTTTCTCAGCCTACCCATGAGTACTTGCTATTTTTCCAACTTATTAGATCGGAGTTTATTTGTCTGGAAAGAGTTTTGTAGTTGTGCTTATATAGTTCCTGACTTTTCCTTGGCAGATAGATTCCCAAATATTTTATACTATCAACAGTTATTTTGAATGGAATTTTTTTTGTATCTCTTAATGCTCAACTTTGTTGGTAATATATAAAAATGCTAATGATTTATGTGAGTTTATTTTGTGTCCTGCACCTTTGTTAAAGTTATGAATTTTTTTTCTAGTAGTTTCTTATTGATTCTCTAGGGTTCCCTAAGTATACCATCAAATCATCTGCAAAGAGTGATAATTTCGTTTCCTCATTACCTACTCTAATTCCTTTAATCTCTTTTTCTTCTCTTATTGCCAAAGCTAACATTTCTAATTAAATTTGAATAGTAATGGTGTTAGTGGACAACCTTATTTCCCTTCTGATGTAATTGGGAATGGTTCTAGTTTCTCCCCATTATATAAGATGCTTACTGATGGTTTTAAATAGATGCTGATTATTTTAAGGAAAAGTCCATTTATTCCTATACTCTCCAGTGTTTTTAATAGGAATAGGTGTTGGATTTTATCAAATGCTTTTTATGTATCTATTGACATTATCATATGAATTTGGTTAGTTTGGGAATTGATATAGTCAATGCTAATACTTTTCCTAATATTAAACCAGCCCTGCATTCCTGTTATAAATTCTACTTGGTCATAGTGTACTATCTTAGGAATGAATTTATGCAATCTCATTGCTGATATTTTATTTAAGATTTTTGCATTACTATTCATTAGGGAAATTAGTCTATAATTTTCTTTCTCTGTTTTTGTCCTGACTGGCTTAGTTATCAGTACCATATCTGTGCCATAAAAGGAATATGCTATAACTCCTTTCCCTAATATTTCAAATGGTTTGTATAGTGTTGGAATTGATTGTGTTCTAAATGTTTGTTAGAATCCACATGTAAATCCATCTGGCCCTGGATATTTTTTCTTAGGGAGTTGATTAATAGCTTGTGCTATTTCATTTTCTAAAATAGGACTACTTAAATAATTTATTTCCTCTTCTGTTAACCTGGGCAATCTATATTTTGTAGATATTCCTCCATTTAACTTAAATTATAAAATTATTGGCATATAGTTGAGCAAAAGAACTCCTAATTATTATTGTAATTTCCTCTTCATTTTTGAGACTAGCAATTTGATTTTGTTCTCTCATTTTTCTAAAGGTTTGTCTATTTTGTTGGTTTTTTTTTCATAAAACCAACTCAGTTTTATTTATTAATTCAATAGTTTTTTTATTTTCAATTTTATTAATCTTCCCTTTTATTTTCAGAATTACAAATTTGGTATTTAATTGAGGGTTTTTAATTTGTTCTTTTTTCTAGCTTTTTTAGTTGTAAGCCCAATTCACTGATCTGCTCTTTCTCTATTTTATGCAAGTAAGCATCTAGAGATAGAAAATTTTCCCTAATAACCATTTTGGTTGCATCCCACAAATTTTGGTATGTTTTCTCATTATTGCGAATCTCTTGGATGAAGTTTTAGATGAAATTATTGATTATGTCTATGATTTGTTGGTTCACCCATTCATTCTTTAGGATTAGATTATTTACTTTACAATTAATTTTTGTCCTATTTTCTCCTAGCCTTATATTGCATGTGATTTTTATTGTATTATGATCTGAAAAAATGCATTTACTATTTCTGTCTTTCTGCATTTGATTTTGAGGTTTTTAATGCCCTAATATATGGTCAATTTTTGTATATACTTCACGAATCACCAAGAACAAAATAAACTTCTCTCTGCCCTTATTCAATTTCCTCCAAAGATTTATCATATCTAAGTTTTCTAACATTTTGCTTATCTCCTTTACTTCTTTCTTATTTATTTTGTGGTTCGATTTATCTAGTTCTGAGAGAGCAAGGTTGAGATCCACCACTAGTATAGTTTTGCTATCTATTTCTCCTTGACTCTCTTTTAATTTCTCCTCTAGAAATGTGGATGCTATACCACTTAGTGCATATATGTTTAGTATTGATTTTGCTTCATTTTCTACAGTACCTTTAGTAAAATACCCTTCCTTACCTGTTTTAATTAAATCTATATTGGCTTTTACTTAATCTGAGATCAGGATTGCTACCTTTGAACATTTTACTTCACCTGAAGCATAATGGATTTTGTTCCAGCTCTTTACCTTCACTCTCTATGTATCACTCTCTTTCAAATATGTTTCTTGTAAACAACATATGATTCTGGCTTTTAATCCAGTCTGCTGCCTGCTTCCATTTTATGGGAGAGTTCATCTCATTCATATTCACAGTTAAAATAACTAATTCTGTATTTCCTGCCATCTTATTTACCCTAAATTATGTTTTTCTCTTTCCTTTCCCCCTTCTGTCCTCCCTAGTATTTTTACTTGTGATGTTTACCTCTCTCAAACAGCCCTCCCCCTTTAAAGCCCCTCCCCCTTTTTATACCTTTCCCTTAATAGTTCTGTTTTCCCTTCTATTAGTCTTTCCCTTTCTTTTCCCCTTTCCATCACACTTCCTTGTAAGTTTCTCTGTGAAACCAAATATGTCTGATACTCTCTCTTTAAGCCAAATCTAATGAGACAAGATTCACACTCTGCCATCTTTCCCTCAATTACAATAGGTTTTCTTTGATTTTTTGAGATGTAATTTGCCTTATTTTACATTTTTTCCCTCTTTTTCCAGTATGATCTCCTTTCTACCTCTAATTTCTTTTTCATATTATCATAATAAAATCAAAGTATAACTGCATTCTCTAAGTATACTCATAATTGAAATATAGTTCTTAAGTATCCTTTATTTTTACCTTTTTTATGCTTCTTTTGAGTTCTATGTTTAGAGATCATATTTTTGTTAAGTTCCAGTATTTTCATTAGAAATAGAAGAAATTCACCTATATCATTGAATGTCCATCTTCTTCCCTGAAAGATAATGATCATTTTAGCTGGATAGATTATTCTTGGCTTTAATCCAATTTTCTTTGCCTTTCAGAATAGAAGATTCCAGGTCCTTTGATCTTTAAGGTGGAAGCTGCTAGGTTCTGGGTAATCCTAATTGTGGCTCCTTGGTATTTAAATTGCTTATTTCTGGCTGCTTGCAATATCTTTTCCTTGATGTGGTAGTTCTGAAATTTTGCCATAGTATTCCTTGAGATTTTAATTCCGGGATCTCTTTCAGGAGGGGATTGGTGAATTCTTTCAATGGCTATTTTACTTTCTGATTCTAAGATATCAGGGCAGTTTTCCTTTATGATCTCCTGTAAGATAATGTCTAGGTGCCATTTTTTCATTATGCTTTTCACAAAGTCCAATAATTTTTAGATTGTCTCTCCTAAATCTATTCTCCATGTCAGTTGTTTTTCCTAAGAGGTATTTCATATTTTCTTCTATTTTATCACTTTTTTTGTTTTTGTTTGTCTGATTCTTGAAGTCTTGTTGAGTCATTCACTTCCATTTGTTCAATTCTAATTTTTAGTGTATTATTTTCTTCAGTTACCTTTTTTTTTTTTTTTTTAGCTCCTTTTGTATTTGGCCAATTGAATGGTTTTGTTCATTTCATTTTTTTTCCATTTCACAAATTTTGTTTTTCAATGAATTGTATCTTTTTCATACATATTTTGTAAAGAGTTATATGCTTTTTCCATTTCATCAAATCTATTTTGTAGGGAGTTATATGCTTTATTTTTTCCATTCCTTCTTGCAAAGATCTCCTTTCCTTTCCCCATTTTTCTTCTAACTCTCTTTTAAGATCCTTTATAAAATCTTCAATGAATGCCTTGTGAAATAGGATCCAGCTCACACCTCCCTTTGGGGCTTCATCTGGAGTTGATTTGCTTTTAGGAGTCTCAAGATTTGAGGCCTGTTCTTCTCTGTCTCCATAAAAGCTGTCTATAGTGAGAGTTCTTTTTGTTTTTTTTTTGCTCAATTTTGAGGCTTGAGGTCTGCTTTTAACAAAAAAGAGCAAGAGCTGCTTTAGTTTGCCCTGAGACAGTTTTGCAGATTTACTTCTGGTGCTGGGTAATCGAGGCTAGATCCTGCTTCTTTCAGGGCTCAGTGGTTTACAATTTGCCTTTTCTAGCAAAAATGCTAAACCACCTACTTGTAATCAGGACAGAGCAGCCTAAAAGGCTCACAGAAGATTCCCAGTGCATGGAAGCTTCAATGCTCTGACTCTCCACTCCAGCTCCTTGCCATGGTCTCTCTGGGCTATGGTCTAGGCTTGGCAGACTGTCTTTATGCCCATTTGACACAGACCTATTCTGAAATTCTTCCAAGGTATCTTCTTCTGGAAATGTGTTGTACTCCAAATATTTATGAGTTCTTTGATTCCAAAACCAGTATAGAGGCTTAATCTACTGTTGGTTTGAGAGAAAGTCACAGGAGGTCAAAGAAAGTTGTGTGTGCTCTCTGCCCTCTTGCCCCATCCTCACTCAGACAATTATTAGCTATTTTAGGCTGGACTGATTCCTTAATCTGCTTCAAACTCAATTGCCTCATTTGTAAAATGTTTTTGTTTGTAAAATGTTTTGAGTCAACCTATGTGAGGCAACATACAGACTTTAAAGAGCTATATAAATGTTGAATATTATGATGGCTTAAAAGAACAAGGGACCACTTCTGAGAGCAGCAAAACAAGAATTCATGGAAGAGATTGCATTTGATTTGGATGTTGTAGATAGAATGTTTTAATGGTGACAGAGGCAGAATACAAGTTTATATTAGCCATAAAATTCAGGGTGTATAAAGGCAGAGGGATAGGAAACTATTCCTGTATAGGTAAATGTAAACTCAACCATACATCATAGTTTCCTGGCATTTATGGCTGGAAGGAAATTTAGAGTTCAAATAGGAGCAATCTTTCATTATAAAGCCAATCAAGACCCATAAAGGTTTAACTGACCTGACAACATTATTCAGATCTTCTAACTTAATATTTAATTTCCTTTTCATTACATCAGGAGATGTAGATTTAAATTCTAGTTTTTAATGTCTGGGTAACCTTTGGCAGATTATCCACCACTCCCTACACACATCACCACCATTTTAACATGCACGTGTATAAATGTATACATGGCTAAACCTGTAGAATTTGGGAATTCAAAGCAAATTCCTCAAAAAAATGTTATTTTGTTATGTTTTATTAATATAATTTTTCCAAACGATCAATAATGGACACTTACCTATTTATGCTTTGATGTGCATAATAGAGAATATATGTATTATTTAGTAAAATATTTCATATATATTATAACTTTCATAGATAAAGAAAGCAATTTCCCAACTATATCACTTTATTATACTTAGTTAAACTAAATTTCCCTCAAAGAGTTGTCATGCACACTTGATAATTTATCCTTTTTGTTCATGTATATGTGTATATATCTAAATCCTCTCTCTCTCTCTCTCTCTTTACATATATATATATATATATATATATATCAATAAATAATATGAAATAAATGCATATATCAAAATTATCAAATGCACATATTGACTATTTGGGAAACCTTTAGCTTAATTATATTTTATATATGCAATTGTATTAGCAAGTAATATTATAATATAATATTTATATATGTTCTATAAATCTGATATATGTATTAATATGCATATATTAATGTATATTCTGTATATAATGTATATTACTACATATATTTGATGAATAGAAGATATTAATAAATTGTTATAACAGCAATATGTGAATATATTATATGATTATAACATATTATATGTGCATATAAATATATATCTATATTTATGAATTTTATTTCAAAGAGATGAAAAGGGACAGACCTAGTAAACATATCCTGATGTAGCTGTAAATAATAATTTGTCTGGATCTCTCCATATTAGTTTGTAAGAAAAAGTTGGGGTATATTTTAATGAAATATCAGAAGACCCTTCCTTGTATATCTGAGAAATAGTGGTTAACAGCCCTCACCTAACACCTTTTTTGGACTTGTTGGTAAGGCACTGAGGAAATCTCTGTGGAAATGGTTTTCCTCAGAAGCAAGAAAATATTTGCTTAGACTGGAAGAACTCCTCAAAGCCATAGCTAATAGGAGCTTTAAAGAACTCATCTCAGGATGGTAGAAACTTCAAAGGAATAACTGTTCTGATCAAAACAAAAACAAGCTTCCTACATTTAAACCTTGAAGTTGGCCTCTATTGTAAATTGATTTGAATTATATAACTGTTTATGTGTGCAAACTTCATCAGTCTCCTGCAGGCATCACAAGAAATAGCTTCCACTCAGCCATCTTGCTAACAGACCAAGCTAAAATTGTCCTGAAAAAGAAATTATTCTTCCCCCTTGGTGTCACAAGGTCATCTGAAATAGACTTCTTCTCACTCTCTTTTAATCTGTTCTACTTCACTGGTCCCTCTTTGGGTTCTGGAAGGTACTATCTTATTTACTTTGATGGTTTCTCCACTAATTGAACCCAGCAGTGAATTGATTCTTCCTTGATTACTTATGGATGTTTTTCCTAAAGCTTCTACCCCTAGAGGCAGAATCCCCTTTTGATGATTTAGAAGATACTCTTACTTGTTGGACCTACTTAGGCCATGAAAAAGTTTATACATTCAAGTAAAAAATACATAGGGTAGAATGATATTCATATTAGGGCAGTGTAATATATACACTGTCGATAGACAATTTCAGGGAAAAATATGTAAGACTATAAGCACTTTCCTTATCTTGTGTATTTTTTTCCTCTTTACACTATGGGAGTGAGTACTCAGACTGATAAGATGGCCAATCTATTAAATTATTATAGTTTAACTGGATTAATAATCAGCTGTGAGCATCTGTGATTGGTAGTTCAAAAAAGTTCCTATAGAACAGTTCATCATGCTGAAGAGCAGAAATCCCAAATAGCAATACCAAATGAATAAAAGTAGAAACACTCATCAAATATCATATCTTTGCAGTTGGGAATCTTTCTGTATCCATCTCAGAGTCCCCGAAAATTAGACAGAGCTCTAAGAGATTGAGTGATATGCTTCTAATGATCAAAGCTAGGGTGGGAAATTTGAACCCACACAATATTGCCTCTTTACAAAAGCCTCCATCTCTCCTGTTTGGACCTGGGATTGTCTTGGTGTGCAAACTGCCTTTAACGATACAATCCTGATGCAGATTACTGTGTTTCAGAGTTATTTGGGATCATTGAAACAGGGTAAAGAGATTATTTCAATGGAAGAAAATTCATCACTACACTTTCCCTAGATCATGTACAAATCATTCTAGAAAAGAAAGACATTCAAACATGGCTTCTGCAGATATGTGACTCTTCGTTCTGATGCCTTACCTTCAAATTACCCTCCTGATATCACTGGTCCTCTTCAAGAAGAAAGGATGAACTACAACAAACTGTTTTTTTTTTTTTTTGTTTGTTTGTTTTTTGGTTTTTGTGAAGAATTTCATCAAAGTACTTTAAAAAAAAAAGACAATTTCATTTCAAGACTTTTGATCATCTAACATGATAATTCACATTTGTATATACTTTAGGATAGAAAAGTAACATGTTATAGGAGATAGCTAGCCTTTAATCCAGAAAAACTAAAGTCAAGTCCTACCTGTGACACATACTGGTTCTGTGACCTCAGATAAGTCATAGTCGGTCAGCACTTCAGGCAACTTTAAGAATTTAAGTCACAAAGAAGGTGCTCCAACCTGCATTGGTTGAGAGAATTTCCTCACCTGAAAGTTTCCCATATTAATGAAATCACAAGTCTATTTCCTATCCTCTCATTCCTAAATTTACAATATTTTCTTTCTAACAGTTCTGTGAAGTAGAAAGTTGCAAAGATTTACTCCAGTTTATAGAGAAGAAACTATAATTCTGTCAAGTTAAGCAACTTGTCCAAGTCACAAAACGAATAAGTATGTGAGTCAGAATTTGAACCCAGGACTTCTTATTTCAAGAAATCTAAATCCCCTAACCTGATATTCCCATATCCTCCAAAAATTAAATTCATCTTCTATCATTTCATTTGGGGATTTTCCAGGCTTCTATATTTAAAATGTGTGTGAATGTGTATATATGTATGTGTGTAATGAATCATAGTGTCCACTTGTAATGTTATAAACAGATATAAATACTCTGCATAATGTGACTCAAAAACATCATTTCTACTGTACAGTTTTAGCTTGAGTTCAAACAATATTCCTGATTCCAAGAACCTTGTGGCTTTCAGCTTCTGGGTCAGTGGGTGGGGAATACTGGAAAACCTTTATTTCATACTTACTGCCAGCTCTGGCTATGTGGCTGCTTATGATGAGAGGAAACTCTGTGTTTCCATTTGTTTTGGAAGCCACTACTTAGCTTTATTATAATTAAGTATAAGAAATTTGTCCTTCCTAAAACCAACCATTGTTGCTTCTCCCCTAATCAGGGTCCCATTTTGTGATTTCAGAATAATTTTATTTTGGTCATGCTTTTAGCTACTCCTCTTAATTGTCAGTAAAATAATTCTGGGGTAATCTGTGACTTTTTATTTCTTGTTCTGTGTATGAGATGTGATAAAGACTATTAATATAATATATTAATATATTTGTTATATCAATATTGCATTTAACAGCAAATATCAAATGATAGAACTATATTATAGTATTATATAATGTTAAAAATAGAATTATACAATGTTTACTATTATAATTAAACAATATTAAAGGTCTGAATATGTTATTTTTAAGTGTTAAATAATACTTATGTGCAATAGGGACACTTGATAAAGGATAAATAAATATTTCCTGCCACAATATTCCATATTGTTATGGAAATTTTTATAGTTGGATGCAGATACTCATGTTTTTCCTTCTTTATTGATAATGTTTCCATTCTGCAATGTTAACAGGTGGGGACTGTTCTTTGTTTTGTATTTGAATAATCAGCCTTTAAAGCATTGCCTAGAACATAATAGTAGCATATTATGTTTGTTGTATCGGGATTGTGTTGGTTTCAATTGGAAGTGACCTTTTTGATCACTGATCCCATAGGTAAGCCTTTGTTGAATGTATAAGAAAGATTATTCTGGCCTGAAGGCTATTGAAGTAGGTCTTTTACTTTTCCCTGCTCTCCAAGGATTTTCCGCTCTTTTCGGGATGTTAGGAAGGGGTCTCTCATCTTTGCCATTGGCTTCAACTTTGGGGTCCATGTATACCCTGTTTCATTTAACCACTTATATCAACATTTTTATAAAAGAATATTTGCTTCAAAAGTATAGCAAGAACAAATGTACAAACTTCACTTCCTCTCTCTATTTTCCCTCAATATTTTCCCTTAATACCTCAGGGACATAATTCTGTTAACTACCCTATCTCTGAGGAAAAGGAAAGGATGAGTCTTAATCCTAATTAATTGGGTTTAACTCAATTCCTACATAGCATCAGTTCCACTATTTTCCAAGTCTAAAGTATCTCAACTAGAATCCAAGGGCCTTGGCTTTTAAAGGATTCTTTGCTGGGCTGGTAGGAATCGTCTTCCTGGAATCCTGGGTTCCACGATTACCATGACTCAAGCTCCCAGACCTAAGATTCCACTCTATATACTTAGAGCTGAAAAAAGGCTAATTAAATAGTATCAAACGCATTTCTCAAGCCACAGGACCTAAGTGGAATTGGAAGCTCATGTCCCCTCACCATCTGAGTATATAATGCTCACATTGTGGACAAATGAGTCCATTACCCCTGGACACTGCTAGAGAAACTGTACCTCAATCAAGCAGATTTAAAGATGAAAACAGTCCTGGTTAAATGGTCAATGAAAAAAAAAGGCTGCTCCCCAACAATGCAGAATATTTTCTTTCAGAATTGTCCATGGCATCTTCCATGTGGATGCCATCATCTTGGGTGATCTGTGCACATGTCTAAGCCCCATTACAAGTGGACTAATAAATCTCTAAATGAAAGTACATTTACTAAGCGTTCACTATGTGTCAACACTGTATACTGTTTTACTAATGTACATACAAAATAGGACATTTGTTGTAATGATAGGAGCAGTATTCTAACCTGTGTGATGAATGACTTTAAAAAAAAAAGACCTTAAGACTTCAATAGCTCAGTGTTGACATTACTTGATGGTGATCTGAGGACAAAATAGCAATAGAGTGTTCCAAGTGTACTCTGATGCTTGGTGAACTTCAATGGGCAATACAGGTAAAGAAGATTGGCCCAGCTGTATCAAGTTGCCTAAATATTCTCCCACTATAGCTAAATAAATCTCCTTTTGTTAACAATTGAATGACCTAAAGTCTCTTTTCATTCCAACATAAAACCTAAACCATGAAGAGATGGCTTAAGTCAGACCAATTCCCAAACATCTGTCTTTAAGGGGATTCCATTCTAATATTGGAAAAATAACACATCCATAGGTAATAATAGTCTGGGAATGGATTTTTGGTTTGGGGCATAAATATAACAAACTTTTTTTGTTTTGCTTTGTTTTGAGAAAAATAAAAAGATTTTACATTTGTGTCAACTTATTGGAAAATTTTTACTTTCAAAAACCATTTTGAAGTAAGCCTCTCTGCATTCCTAAATTGGTCCATTTTAACAGGTATGTTACTATAAACTGGTATATCAGCACAATTTTACACTACTTTTACACTTGTTTTTCATGTCTTGATTAAAAGTTAAAACTACAGGTATAATTTTTTACTCTAGGGAAAAAAAAATAGAAGAAAAGAGCGGAGAAAGCAAATAACCTGAGGCTTTTATGGAGTGTTACTATAGGTTCTGATAGCATGGCAATTGGGGAGGCTCTATCATAATTTTCATTATTACCAACATCAAAATGTGCTGAAAGCAGAAAGCTTCCTCCTTTGGAATAGTTCTTAAAATTTTACTTAATTTTCACTTCAAAGAAAAATGAATTTAGTCTTCTATCAAAATAATGCCTGTCTGTAATATATACATGCAAATAGATGAAGTTTATTTTTGTTCAACCTATTCAACATTTCATTTTCTTCAACTTTGATTTTTTTAATGGTATTTTATTTTTTCCAATTGCATGTTGACAATTTTTGGCATACACTTTTACAAGATTTTGATTTCCAAATTTTTCTCTCTTCCTCCCCTGTTCCTAAAATGGTAGGCATTTAGATATAGATTATGTTATCGCATAAATTATATTTCCATATTAGTCACAGTTGTAAAAGAAGAAACACATGTAAAGAAAAACACATAAAAACTAAGTTAAGTGGATAAATTATACTTCAGTCTACATTAAGAATTCAGAATTCATCAGTTCTTTATCTGAATTATCTACATGTAGTATTTTCCTTTATGAGTACTTTGTACTTGTCTTTTTTAGAACTTGTACTTTTAGTACTTGTGTTTTTAAGAAGTCAGTCATGATTGATCATTACACACTGTGTTGTTTATACTGTGTACATATATTTTACATGTACACTGATTTTTCTACTTCTGCTAATTTCATTTTACATCAGTTCATACAAGTCTTTCCAGGTTTCTTTTTCCTGAAATCTGCCTGTTCATCATTTCTTGATGCATAATAATATCCCATTTTATTCATTTACCACAACTTGTTCAGCCATTCCCCAATTGATGGATATCAACTTAATCAATATTTTGCCCAAACAAAAAGGGCTAGTATGAATATTTTTGTTTATATAGGTCTTTCTCCCTTTTTTAATGATATTTTTGATATACGGACCTGGTAGTAGTATTGGTGCAAAAAAAGTATACACAATTTTGTAGCCCTTCAGGCATAGTTTCAAACTGCTCTCCAGAATCAAAATTGGATACATTCACACCACCACCAACAGTGAATTAATGTCCCATTTTTCCCAATTGTTTCCAACACTTAGCATCTTTCTATTTTTGTCATATTAGATAGCCTGATAGATGTGAGTACTTCAGAGTTTTTTTAACATGCCTTTCTCAAAGCAAAAGTGGTTTAGAACACTTCTTCATATCTTTGATTTCTCTATCTGAAAATTATCTGTTCATGTACTTTGACCACTTGTCAAATGGGGAATGGCTGGTATTTTATAAATTTGACCCAATTCTCTAAATATTTGAGAAATGAGGCCTTTATCAGAGATGCTTGGGGTAAAGATTGTTTCCCAGATTTCTGCTTTCCTTCTAATCTTTGTTGCATTGGCTTTGTTTGAAAGCTTTTTAATTTAAAATAGTCAAAATTATCTGTTTTACATTTTATAATGCTTTATCTTTGTAATCTTTATTTCATGTATAATCATCAACCTGTAATTTACTTCTCCTTTATTAAATTTAAGAATTTGTATGCTATATCATTTGGTGTATATATGTTTAGTATATGTATTACTTCATTGTCTATGATGCTTTTTAGCAAGATGTAGTTTCCTGCCTTATATCTTTCACTCAGGTCTATTTTTTTGCTTTCAGTTTATCTAAGATCAGGATTGGTACCTCTGGTTTTGTTTTCGTTTTTTGGGTTTTGTTGTTGTTGTTGTTGTTGTTGTTGTTTTTACTTCAGATTAAGTATAATAGATTCAACTTTATTTCCTTACATTTAATCTGTGTTTCTCTTCTTCAAGTGTGTAAACTACATATGTAAACTAATGTTTTATGTAAATATATAAAATTTATAATAAAATATATAAATACATGCTTCAAATCTATAAACAATATATTGTAGGGTTATGGTTTTTGGTGCACTTTGCCATCCTCTCCAGTTTTATGAGAAAGTTCATGCCATTCAAAGTTATGATTACCAACTCTGTATTTCCCACCATCTTATTCTCTCTCTTCTTTTACCCTTTCCCTCTTCACCAGTATTTTGCTTTTATATATCACCTTCCCAGTCTGATCTATATTTTGTCAGTTCCTCTTCCCCTCCTTCATTTTTACTTTGTTTCATCCCCTCCTACCTTTCTTCCAGTAAATAGTTTTCTATTTTCAACTATTGCATGCATTATTCCCTCTTTGAGACAATATTGATGAAAGTAAAGTTCAAATGATACCCATTACCTAGTCACCCATTATTCCCTCCACTATAATAGTTATTTTATTCTTAATGTGTAATAATTTACCCCATTATATCCTTTCCTTCCTTCTGAATCCAGTGTACTCCCCTTTCTCATCTCTTAACTATTTTTATGTCATTTTCTCAAATTCACCTTATACTCATGTCTCTTTCCATATACATTCCTTCTAGCTATACTATTAATGGTACAATTAAGAATTACAATTATCATCTTCTCATGTAGAGATACAAACAGTTCAGCTCCATTGACTCCTTTATGTTTTCTTTCCCTTTTTTTCTTTATAGGTTCTTCTTGGGTTTTGGTATTAGAGATCAAATACTTTGTTCACTTCTAGTCTTCTTATAAAGGCTTAAATCATTCTCTTATATTTAAAAAATATTTTCCCCTTTGGAATATCATGCTTTTTTTGCTAAGTAGGTGGTATTTGGCTGAAGTCCTGGCTCCTTGGCCTTCTGGTATATCATGCTCTATGATCTCCAATCCGTTATAGCTGCTTGGTCCTGAGTATCCCTGACTGGGACTCTCTGATAATTGAACTATTTTTTACTGCTTACCTGCAGTATTTCTTTCTTTACCTAATAGTTCTGTATTTTGGTTGTAATGTTCCTTGGAGTCTTTATTTTGGGATCTCTTTCCTGAGATGATTAATGGATTATTTTAATGCTATTTTGCCCTCTGGTTCTAGGATAACAGGGTAATTTTCCCTTGATAATTTCTTAAAAGATGCTGTATGGCTTCCATGTAGTCCAGTGATTCTGACATTGTCTCTCCTCGATCTATTGATTGAGTCAGTTGTTTTTACAATGAGGTATTTTATATTTTTTCTATTTTGTCGTTCTTTTGAATTTGTTTGATTCTTGATGCTTTATGATCCACTTGTCCAATTCTAACTTTCAAAGAGTCATTTTCCTCAATTAGCTTTTGTATTTCCTTTTTAATTTGGCAAGTTCTTTTGTTTAAGCAGTTTTATTCTTTCAAGCTGCTAACTCTTTTTTCACAATTCAATTGCATCACTCTCATTTTCCCCAAATTTTCTACCTCTGTTATATGATTGTTAAACTCCCTTTTCAGCTTTTCCACAAGTTTTTCTAGGCTGCAGACAATTCCCTGTTTTCCTTTTGGAGCCTTGCCCATAGATATTTTGACATTGTGGTCCTCTTATAAATTTGTATCTTGGTCTTCTCTGTCACCATCATAACTTTCTATGATCAGATTCTTATATATATATATATATATACATATATATGCATACATACACATCATCTTTTTTGGCCTTTTCCCTTTCTTTTAAACTTTATCTCTGCTCTTAGAGTGGAAAGGGCACTGTCTTAGGCTTCTTGAACCAGTGACAGCACATCCTGATTGTTTTTCCAGTGCTGCCCTGAGGCCCATGGGGGATCTTCATGTCTGGTGCTGAGCTGAGTAAGGGGCATTGGCACTACTGGCAACTATAAGGGTGTAGCAGGTTACCTAGTGTTGAGCTGGGGTCATAGTACTGGTGTCTAGAATGTGCTTGAGTTAGTAGAGTGTTTGTATATTTCTAAGGACTACCCTGAAACTTGGGAAGATCTGGCTGTTGGGGTCTGCCAGCTCTCCCTGATAAGGTGCTGACATTGGTGTTTTCCAGGGTCCATTGTACTGAGGCTTAGGATTGTGAACTAGTTTGCTAAGGTGGGGCTTGCTGCTGACTTTCTGGGGTGTTTCCTCTCTTGGACTGCATTCTCTTTTTGCCCAAGTGAGACAGACCTTTCTTGCAAATATTCCAAATTTCTTGGACTAAAAAATTGTTTTACTGAATTTTCCCCTGATTTTGCTGTTCCAGGCTTTCATCTGGAGCACTATTTTGTGGTTGTTTGAAAGTGAATATGCAAAAGTTACAATGATTTACCACTTTATCATATTAGCTTCTGGAAGTCTCTCGCTTTTTTTTCTAATCCATTCACTCAGCTGTAGGTTTCAAAGTAGAGTTTTTTAGTACAAAAAGCAAAAACATATTTATTTCCAACCTTTAAGAATCCATGTAATGATTTATCATTGAGAGTTTACTCTCTTCTGACCATCTGTTAATGATGCTCTATCCTCATGCCTTAGTGTATAGTCTTTTGAGTATTTCAGACTGAACAATCAGATTGAACTACTTGGTAGTGATTTTGTGGAATCTGAAAAAAAAAGTCTAAATCTAGCTAGGCTGATCCTCAGATAGCAGATACATAGACTATCCCTACACCTGTACCCAAAGCCTTTCCAGCTTTAATGAAAGTTAGATGTGCTTTAATGATCTAGTCTTCTAGAATCCCAGGGCTGCCTCCTGTTTGCTGCCCAATCAAGGAAGGCACATTGTTTTCCATAGTTCTTTCTTTCTTTTAACTGAAGCAATTGGGATTAAGTGACTTGCCCAGAGTCACACAGCTAAGACATGTTAAGTATTTGAGAACAGATTTGAACTCAGATCCTTCTGACTGCAGGGCTGATGCTCTAACCACTTCTCTACCTAGCTGCCCCATCTTCCATATTTCTGATCAGAATCATTCCTGCTTAAATTCTTAGTGACAAATGTCATCCATTTTCCACTCATAAACCAAATTGTAGTTATGGAACGGGTGAAGTCTTTGTACATTAAAAGGGAGATTATTGGTAGGAAATCCTTTAAATTCTGAAACCCAGGTACTTTGTCCTTTTAACAAAATGATTTATAATTGGAAGGTAGTGATTACAGATAGACAGCAAGATAATTGCAAAGGTGGAATTTCATCTAATCCCCAAGAGAAGCATTTGGAAAACAATGGACAGAGGTTCCAGACTACCATCTGCTGAGGCTAATTGTAAAGTGGGAAAAGCTTCAAGTAGGAATTTTTCTAACAGTAGGCAACTGTAGTCTCTTAGACGTTTTGAGTAGAAAGCAGAAAAGTTAATGGTGTAGTAGTTTTCCCCAAAGGTAGGCTAGTAAATATTTAACAACCAGCTAGGAGCTGGGGAGAGGATGTAGTAGGCATCGGACACACTTTCAAATTTAATCAGCATCAACAATATTTTCCATCACTTTTCTTTAAATCCAGAAAAACAACAAAGCAATAAATCAAGCACTGAATTGTGGAACAAAATTCCAAGGTGTAAATCCTCACAGTGAAAATTGCACAATTGGCTTACTCATACTAGTTATATTCAGCATTCCACTGTTCCTAGTCAACCATCTGGTAGCTTCCCAACTATTCATTTTGATTAGATTTTAAGTTTAATTCTACGCTGCTGAAGAACTGCAAGTTCCCTCAATATCCAGTGCCCTGAGAGAAAACTGTAGCTCCACCCCAGTGACATCTCCAAGGACAAAGTACTGGTGAACAAGGACAGCTTAGCACTTTTTACCTATACTTCAGCTCAGACATTGCCTGGTAGACATTTGTACTTGTGCTTTCAGCTCATCCTTTCAATTTGTAGTAAAAAATAATTCTGGGCCAAGCAATGGTTTTTCATTTTTAGATTGATTTGAGCACATTTAGCATGTGTTAAAGGGCATTATGAAATTTCAAGCATCACAAATAGGTCTTTTCATCCATCACTAACCTATAGGCCCTGTGGAAGTGAAATATTGTTGCAATTCTATCAAAGTTAGTAAGACTATGAAATGGTTTATGGGCAGGAAATGAATGGCTTTTACAATGAGAGAAAAAAGAGGGGTACTTCAACTGAAATTACTCCTGTTAGAATATGCACAAGCCAAAAATAATATTCTGAACTTTCAGAAGCTGAGAGACAAAGCATCTTTCTGGTTTAAATGAAAGGCTTCATGTCAAAGTCTTGATACCAAGTTGGTAGCTAACTTTGTAGTGGAGTCCTGGATAGAGTTAGCCCTTGGCAGAGATATGATTCATTAGGCAAAATCGTTTTTGGCTGATCTCCCTTCCTTTTTCACTGGCCCTAGAAGTGGGCTGTAGATGCAGCTGCTACTCTTCTACTCACAAAGGCAGTTAGATTCTCCCCCTAACAATTGCTATCTATCCCAAGAACAGCTACAATGATTGTCTTTTTTAAGTGTGAGTTTGCAAAGATGCAAGCCAAAAAGTACAAGTGAAATGTTAACTTTAACATTTTAACGCTCTGGAAACTTTCCTCTATAACTTATAATTGAATAGGAATTGAAATTCATTGGAATTGATATTTATTCGTAAAATAATCCTGAAAAGGAAATGCCAAGCTACTTCAGTACCTTTGCCAAAAAAATTCCAAATGGGTTCACAAGAATTAGGCATTACTGAACAGCAATAGTTGTGTGGAAGAGAGATTAGATTTATTCTCCTTGGCCCTAGGGGATGGAAATTATAGAGAAGCATAATTTTACTTAATATATTGAATGAGTGGGAGTTGGAATTAGTACTTGAAAGTGAGATGCAAGGCTTAAAGCTTTGAGGTGGCTACATTGCTCACACTGAAGAGTATTGAACTTGGAATTAGGAAGACCTGTGTTTATATCCTGCCTCAAACATTTATTGATTGTGTGACCCTCATATTTATTTTTATTTTTCAGTCATTTTTCAGCTATGTCCACCCCTTTACGATTCCAGTTGAGGTTTTCTTGGTGAAGATATTGGAATGCTTTGCCATTTCCTTCTTCAGTCCATTTTACAGATGCAAATACTTAGGCAAACAAGAATAAGTGACTTGGTCAGAGCAATACAGATAGTATCTGAGACCAGATTTTTACTGAGGAAGATGTATTCTTAATTCCAGGCCTGTCACTCTATGCACTATGGCCCCCCTAACTTCCTCTATACATTTTTAGCTGTGAACAAGTCATTTAATATCAATTTCCTTATATGTAAAATGGGAATAATGATTGTGTCTGAATCATAGAGTTGTTAAAAGGATCAAATTAAATAACATGTGATATGCTTTGTAAGCCTTAAAACATAATACAGATACTACCTATTGTTATGAATGGTGAATTTAGAAAAGATATGTAGTGAGTGAGTGGTATATAGTAAGTAAAAATATGGCCTCAAAACCAGAATACCTGGGTTCAAGTCCCACTTCTGCCACACGCTGGCTGTGTGATCCTGGGCAAGTCACTTAAATTTGCACTGCTCTGGGAAAGTCTCTAAAACTACCAATTGCAGAGAAGATACATTGGTACCAGGATTGCATTTCCTTTTCAAGATTATTTTACAAAGGAGAAAACTGAAGCAAACAGGGTTAATGACTTGTCAAGTAGCTAGAAAATGTCTGAAACTAGATCTTAACTCAGGTCCTACTGATTCCAGGATAATCAATACTATTCATGACACCACCTACCCTCCACAGAATAGGTATATAAATACTTAAAAACAGCTATCATGGCCCTTCTGAGTATTCCCTTCCCATTTTCTTCAATTAATCCTTCTGTGATATAACTTCTTTTTCCTTTGTCCTCTTTGTCATATGATCCTTTGGGCATATTAAAGCTTGTCATCTCTCTTCTAAAAGATATTGATCAAAACTAGACACAAAACTCCAAATGGATGTATTCCTTATTTAACACATAATAAGGTTCAGTAAAGACTATCACCTCCATCACTATGAACTATAGGAGAATCTAAAATTGCAATAATTATATATATATATATATATATAAAATAATTATATTTGTGAGAATTCCTAGACTTCTTCAGATGAAGTTTTCTTCTCACTCCCACTATAATCCTTGTCTATGCTATGCTCGTATAAATATCTTTTTTTCTTCTTCCTTTTTCTCTTCCCTTCCTTCCTTCCTTCCTTCCTTCCTTCCTTCCTTCCTTCCTTCCTTCCTTCCTTCCTTCCTTCCTTCCTTTCTTCCTTCCTTCCTTCCTTCCTTCCTTCCTTCCTTCCTTCCTTCCTTCCTTCCTTCCTTCCTTCCTTCCTTCCTTCCTTCCTTCCTTCCTTCCTTCCTTCCTTCCTTCCTTCCTTCCTTCCTTCCTTCCTTCCTTCCTTCCTTCTTTCCTTCCTCCTCTTTCTCTTCCTTCTCCTCCTCTTTCTCCTCCTTCTCCTCCTCCTCTTCCTCCTTCCTCTTTCTCCCTTTTCCCTTTTCTCCCTTCCTCTTCAGTTTTGTGGAGTAAATGGTTTTTTTACCCTCTAGAAAAACATATTGAAATGATCATTTAAAATAGAAATTGCTACACCTTTTGTTGTTCTGACTGTTGCTCCATCATATTTAAAATGTTTCTTTCTGGCTGCTTACTATATTTTCCCTTTGCCCTGGGAGCTTTGAAAGTTGGCTATAATATTTCTGGGAATTTTTATTTTGAGATCTCTTTTAGGAATGGATTCTTCAAATTTCTAGGAAATCAGGAAAGTTTTTCTTGATGATTTCTTGAAAGTTATGTCTAGATTCTCCTTATGATCATGGCTCTCAGGTAGTCTAATGAGTCTGACATTGACTCTCCTGGATCTATTTTTCATGTCATTTGTTTGTCCAATGAAATCGGTTTTTAAAAAATCCTTTTTGGGCTCTTTCATGACCAGAGGTCAATTCATATTTTTCTTTGAGGCTTTGGATGTAGTTGTTTTGACTTTGTTGTTTTCTGAGTGTGTGTTTTGATTTTTTTTTTTGTCATCATAATACCTTTCTATGCTCAGAATTTTTTATGTTGCTTACCTATTTTCCCAGCTTATTTCTTGACCTTTAACTTTATACTAAAGTGGGGCTCTTCTTCTGGGATGGAGTGTAAACTTTCCCAAGCTTCAGAATTTTTGTGTAGCTGTTTTCATTGCCACTACTGGGGATTCTTTAAAGTTTCAATTCTTCCAAGGTGGTATGATCTAAGAAGTGTGTTTACTACTCTCCTGGCCTATGCTCTGCTCTATAAATGACCACAAGCATTTTTTTTCTACCCTGAAACTGTTACCACAATTCCTGATCCTTTCTGGTTACAAGCTCTAATGTGCTATTACCTTTTGACTATTACCCAGAACTACAGCACACATCTTTGTATGGGCAATGCAAAAGAGTCTTGCCCCTGGTGTCAGCAATGACACAGTAATTTCCATAATTTCCTTCTAAGAAGATGTCTGATATCTTACTTTCTGTAGGCTGAGGCTTGAAATTGCCACTACTACCAGTGATTCCTTCAGTCATGGTCAAGAACTGCTATTAGTGTTCTGGGGCCTGTCTGCATTGGCTTAACCTGTACTAGACTATTATCCTTCTAAATTGTCATGGGTTGGAAAATTGTTTTACCCACTCCTTTAGTCAGCCCTGCCACTCCAAAATTTGTTTGGGAGCCATATTTTAAAGGTATTTGGAAGGGAATCTGGGAGAGTTCTGGTGAGACTCTTCCTTATCTCTGCCATCTCATCCAAATCTAGAAGACTCTAACATTATCTCTGACATTTACTAATTATATGACCCTAGGCAAAGCAATTAAACTCATGAAGTCTCAGTTTCTTCAACTGTAAAATGAGGATAATAAGATTACTTACTTCACAAAATTGTTTTGCATATCAAATGAGAGAATGTGTAAAGCACTTTTCAAATGTCAAGGCTCTAATATAAGTGATAGCTATTATTGTTGTTTTGTCATTCTGAACAAGTGGTTCATCTATCTGATGTTCAATAAAACAAATAATAACTGTAGTATCTACCTTATGGGGTAATTGAGAGGAGTCAATGAGGTAATATATATGTATATATATTATGTAAATTTATATTATATATATATAAAGTTATATGAAAATGATAAAGCACTATATAAATAACAGTGATTATTAAAGTTATTTTCATTAGATTGATAGGATTAAAATCCAATCTAATGTTTTAGTTACTCTTCCCAGTTTTATATCATATACAAACCTGACAAGCATGAAATTCATGTAGTCACCTATAATAATTATAAAAATGTGTGATTGATGCAAATCACTTAAATTCTTAGGTCTTCTGTTTCCTCAACTACACAGAAAGAATAAGCTGTACAAATGATCATTAAATTCCCTTCAAGCTCAAAACTTCTAATCCATTTTAAATAGGACTGTAAAATGCCCTTTAAAGCCCTCTATTTTTGAAGAAATCATGAATTACTTGCATATTTATATATTTCACAAGAAACATTTTATGATGAAAATTGTCACTTAGTCTCAAGGACAGAATTGAAAATCATAGAAATTTGGATTGTGAAGAAACCTAAATAGCCATCTCATCGAATCTTTCTATCTCTTAATATAAAACCCTCTCATAATCATAATAATAGTCAACTGTAGTTTACTCTGATTGTCATAACTAAATAAAAAAATTTACTTCTAATAACCTGCTTATAAAATCTACAGTCACACACATACACATACACTTTCTCTGAAAGGCACCTTTATCTGTAATGCCTTCTGGGCAAAAATGGGCTGTGACTATCATTTTCGATCTGCTGAAATTATGTGTCTAATTACAGTTTCAGTGAGAGAAATTATACTAAGGAGTCCAGAAATTTCAGTCCTGTGAGTGGAAAATCTGAAATTGTCTAGCCTTCAGTTTTCAGTTTTTGAACTTACCACAAATTACTTTTTCAGGGCCAGTTATGACAACTGTTCTTACATAACATTTTATGCTGAAACTCTCTGGGGATTAAAAAAAAGAAAACAGAGATAAATGTCATTATTTTATGCTACTGACCTGGATGCTGTGGGCATATGGGAGATGCCTTATGTGGTTGATTCCCTTTTGCCACCCACCTCTATGGTGGGTGGGCCAGAACTTTCTTACCTGAAGTAATTCCTTGAACTCTTTGTTGTTCTATGAAAGACTGAGTTATAGAGAGTCACCAGCTTCCAAAAACTCTACAGAGTGTAGACACTGGGTACCAAGTGACTAACCTCATGACTGTACCACATCACAGTGTGGGATACAAGAACTCCCTTTTGGGAAACTCAGATTCCCAAATCAGGAGACTATATTCACCCAGGGTCATGTATTATTACTTAATACTTACTGAATACAGATGTGTTTCTGGTATTGTCCAGGCACAGAGAGATATGTTTGAGTTTCTAAGCTGATATTTAGCAGTTCATTAAGCATAAAGTATGGTTAGCTCCTTTGAGGGCCTCAGAATCAGCCAGAGTCAGGATAAATCAAAGTCCTTCATCTTTAGGGGGAGAGGTAAAGGAGGCAGGCAAACTGCCACATGGCTTGCCAAAGCTGTATCCTGGAGTCTGGAGTCTCCATCCTCTCTCTTCCTTGTCCTGCCACCAAGTGCCTTTCACTTCTCTCTCTCCACCCCCCAATCCTTGTCTACCATTATCTTACTACCAAACATTCAGCAAGCACCAATGGTGAGGAGAGCCATAATCCAAATATATACTAATAAAGCCATTGTCTCACATCGAATAGGTAACCTTAAGTGTTCTCTTGTCTGATTCAGAGTTTTAGCCCTGTACAACTAAGATATTATCAAGGTCCTTAGAAAGCCTGTAAGGACAATTGAAGTGCCAGGCCAATTTTTAAAAATCTGTAATCACCCTTATGTTATGCTAATGTTTTATGATGTTCTTTTTTTAAGAATCTCAGCATTATAAATGTGATGACAACAACAATAATAAAAATAAATAATATTCCTTTAGTACCTAAAAGTTTATAAAACTCTTTATACATGTTATCTCATTTAATCTATAAATCAATCAGCTAGTATTAATGAGTACTTACTTTATACCAAATACTGTGTTGAGCAGCAGCCTTAGAGATATTGTTTCACAACCCTCTGATGTAAGTGCTATTATTATCTCCACTTTAAAATGGAAGAAATTGAGACAAGAAAGGTTAAGTTAAGTGACTCAACTAGAATTATATAGCTAATACACACCTGAGACTGTAGGTCTTCCTGAATTCAGGCACAGTACTCTGTCCACTACACTGCTTAGTTATGTCTATAAACCTGTAAAGAATATATATGAAATAATACAAAATAGTTAAGGGGGAATCTCAGCATTAGAAGAGATCAGGAAATACTTCAGTTAAGGCAATTCTTAAGCAGAGTTTTGAAGAGAGAACAAAATAAACTATTCAAGATTAATTCTTAAAAATTTTAGTAAAGAGAATTGAGAGATAAATCAGAGATTTCCTGAAAAGAGAAAATGTGGAAAATATGTACACACACACACACACACACACACACACACACACACATATCCACAAGAAGTACAAAATGATGAAACTATAAGTTAGATAAAGGACAGAACAGAAAATGTGGCCATTAGTAATAATACAACAAAGAGAATAATTAAAGGAGGTGAGAGAAATTCTAGATTTTCTCTAAAATTGGAGAAAAGTGGGACTGGATAAAATCAATAATTATTTACTTTACAGTGGCTCATAAAGAGTCCTTACTGTCTTCCTCTCTGAGTTAAGAGATCTCATCTTTCATTAAAAAAAGCATCATGTATCTGACAAAAGAAAAAATGGGAGCACCAGTAATCCCTGAATAGGCAAGTTTCATGTTTATATATTTTATATAAAATATCCAGAGTTTGCATCACTTAAAAAAAGATCAGGGGCAGCTGGATAGTGCAGTGAATAGATCACTAGTTCTGAAGTCAGGAGGACCTGAGTTCAAATCTGATCTCAGACACTTAATACTTCCTAGCTGTGTGACCCTGGGCAAGTCACTTAACTTCAATTGTTTCAGGGGAAAAATCAGTACACAGCAAAAGAAAACAACATATTGACTGAGGAACAAAAACAGTATGCTAAAATGTCCCTGTAATATAATGAGTGTCATTACCAATTAAGAAATTACTGGGAAAACTTGGAAGAGTGTTAACATTTATATTGCCATTACTGATTATCATAAAGTGTAAGGGCCCTTTAAATGGGCGGACACAGTGCAAGGGGAGATTGAGGCCCGGAAGTAATTTCTGTAGATATTAGGACTGCCCTTGGGTGGGATCCTGGCCATATTGAGATAGCTTCCTAATGGGTGACTCTCTCGCTGATTGGCTGTGTGTGTGACCTCACAGGCCCTATGTAAGCCCACTGCAGGCAGCAAGCACCCTCTTTAACCTGGCGCTCTTCACCCTGGCTCCCTAGCCTGGGTGGCCAAGCCAAGATGGGTAGCCAAAAGAGGTAAGGGTTTTGGTAGTGAACACATGGGTCTTCTGACCAGGTGTTCACTCGGGAACCAACAAGTCAGGGCATCAGTTAGGGCATTATGTGAGTAGGTATAATAAAGGCTTTTAAGATTACACGTGGCTGTTCTTGAGTGCGCTACCGGTTATTAAGCTAGTAATTGTAACTGCCAGGAGAGCACGTTACAATAAAGCCTTTTACTCACTTCTGAACTCATCACTTATTTATGTACTGAAAATATACAAAATAGAATCAAATATAGTGAGAACACTGGAGCATTTTATTTACACATGGTAAAGCATTCTTTAAAGCATCAATTGGCAATTGGTAGCAAATGTGCCATCAATACAATTTTGTCAAGAATAACTGATACTAGACTTTCTTATCTTTTCTCTCTATATATTCTCTTATTGATCTCCTCAGCTCCTATAGGTCAAATTGTTTATAAGTGACTTGTAGGTCTCTATATAGAGCTTTTGTCTCTCTTTTGAACTATAACATCATTAGTTGGACAGTTTAGATTGGATGTCCCAGAGGAATCTTAAAGGATTTAAACAGAGCTTGTTTACCTTTCCTTTCATATTTGCATCTTTTCAAAACAATCTTTGTTACTTTTCGGAGCACCACCATCCTTCTAGTCATACAGGTTCACAAATGGATGATTATCCTTGATTCCTCAATCTCTCTCCACATATCTCATCACTGTGCTTTAAATTGAATTCTTTAAAAAAAAAAAAGTTCTATGTGTACATAAAATTCTCTAGTGTTCTCACTATATTTGGCTCTATTTTATATATTTGCAGTGCATAAATTACTCATCAAACTTTTTGTTTCTATTCTCATTCTCCACTTATTCATCCATCGGTCTAGCTCAGACTTTCATTATCTCTCATCTGGTATTTAACAGATTCTTATTTGGTATCACAATATTAAGCTTCTCTCCAATCTTTTCTCCACCTTGCTGCCAAAATTATTTCCAAGGGTACAGATCTGATCATGACACTCTCCTACTCAAGAAATTCCAGTAGTTTCCAGTCGCAACAAGAATCAAATATAAAATTTTCTGTTTGATATTTAAAGCTCATTAATAGTTTAATCCATTACAATCTTTCATTCTTTTGACATTTTAGATACACCTTTTTTACTGGCTTCCAGTCACATTGGACTAGCCAATGTTTGGCACATTTTTGAAGTTCCCATCTATGAGCCTAGAATACTCACTCTTTACAGCAGCACTTTTAATCTTTGGTTTCCTCCAAATTCAGATCTCTTTTATGAAGCCGTTCTTGTTCCTCATATCTGAGTATCTTCCTTCTAAAAACTAACATTCATTCTATATATACTCATGGGTGTGCATGTTTCTTCCATTAGAAAATATGTTCTTTCAGGGAAAATAGAAGTATCTCTTTTGTCTCAGTATAAAAAGCACTTGATATAATCATGAAGATTTGGAAAATTTTGTTTTTTAAATAGTTACTTATGTTAATTGTTGTCCAAATGTGGACACATCCTTTTATCTCTTGATCATGGTGAATAATTTTTGCCAGGATTTTATTTGAAATTTTATGATAAATTATTATTAATTATTGTGATCTATAGTTCTTTTTCTTTGTTTTATATTTTTCTGCTTTAGGCAGTAGGACTACATTTATATCACAAAAATCATAAAAAAATTTCTCTATTTGTGATTTAAACAATTTTGCAGTATAAGTATTCATTGTTGTTTAAAAACTTGATAGAATTGTTTTTAAAATCCATTTTTATAAGCAGGGTTTCTCTCCCCTTATTGATAGTTTTTTTAAATTGACTCATTTCTAAATTTGGATAAAGATCATTCGACTATTTTATATTTTGTAGAAAATACTATATTTCTTTTAAATTCTCAGTTTTGTTCATATGATTCTGAATTATAGGTTCTGATATTTTTTATTTCATCTGTTCATTATGATTTCACCTCTTTTTAATTTACTATTTCTATTTTCCTCCCTTTTCTTTTTACTTAGGTCATCTAAAATTTGTCAATTTTGTTAGTGTTTTCTTTCAGCAAATGGGGAAAGGCAATTGGGACTAAGTAACTTGCTCAGGGTCAGCTAATAAGTGTCTGAAGCCAGATTTGAATTCAATTTTCAAAGAATAAATCTTTAGTTTTGTTCATCAGCTTTATAAACAGTTTGGTTTCTAATTTGTTTATTTCTCTTCCAATTTTGAAATTTTCCTCCTTTATGCCTATTTTGGTTTTGTTTATGTGTTGATTATATAATTTTAAATTAGCTATTCAGTAAATCAATTTCCTTATTTTTGGTTATGTACAATTTTAGGTTAGTACTTTTTTTTTTTCCCTTCTGCAGATTGTTTCAGCACATCTCAGAAACTGTGGTATGTTGCATCATCATGAGCATTATCTTTTAAATAATGCATTATTAGTGAAGTTGTGAATTGCTTTAAGCATTCAGGAAAACAATTTGAAAATTCTTCAGTAAGTAACTGAATTGTTTTTGCCTTTTGATCTAGCAATTCCACTAGCTAACATAGCTTTTCTACAAATAGACATTTCCAGATTTCTTTTTATCTTGCTTACTTACTCATGGAAAACAACTTTGGGAATTTTTTCCTGAATACTTAGTTAAAGACAGAAAGGTGAAACACACTTCTCTAGAAGTAGGAAAAATGTGGTTCAAATATTCTCCTTTCACAGTGTTTGCTATTCAAATATTAACACATCTCTTGTGGGATCCACAGAGGTAGGATTATTGTATTTGCTTCTTATATTATACCTATGCCATAAATACCTAGGAATGTTTTAGGATGGATTTAATGCTGGAAATGTGATCTATAATAAGGAGATACGATGGGCTAGACACCCTATGCTGATACTTATGATTTCCCTAAACATTTCTACCCAGTGGCCAAGGAACAAATTTTTTAAAGTTTAGATTATGACTTACTTCTTGGGTTTCCATAAAAGTGAAGAATAGAAGGATTCTGGCATGGGACAGCTATTTTTTTTCTACATACAAAAGAACTGCTAAATACAAAATTGCAGTGTTATTAAAAAAAAAAAAAAACTCTGAAGAGAACTTTTTATGAGACCTTTTCTGGAATCTTATTATCTGTCTTACTCTGTAGTTATATCTCCTAAATATAGTATAAAAGACAATTTCCAAGGAAACATTTAAGAGGCATTTCCAGAGAAATCCACAAGTGAGTTTCTTTTTTCTAAATACTAGTATGAAAGAAAATGGTTCACAAAACTTTTATTCAAATATTTTTGGACTTTGAACAGCTTCTCCTAAAAATTAGTTTCTCACCCCTCTTGGAATGATTCTTAAAAAACTGCATGTGTTTTGTGCTTCCATTTCCTTATAGGAAAAGAAGATTATTTTTCATAAACTCCATATAACATCCACAATCTTTGTAATTGTGAGTTTTGCAATCATTGCCATCTCTTTTTAGAAAAATAAATGACAAAAGCAAGGACTTAGAATTCTAACAAAGAAATCTTCTTTTCATATAGTGATTAAAACAAAAGAATTTCTTCTTGGGAATAACTGATTTCCACTTGCCCCATTAGTGATCTTTTTAAAAATCATATTAATTGTTATCTTCCTATAAAATTCTTCAAAGTTATGCCATAAGATATTTTAATAAACAGGAAAAATGGAATAATAATGAGATAGATATGTTTACTTATTTTCTATTAGAAATCACAAAATAATTATTTGTGGAAACTCATCCAAAATTGCCCAATACTTGAGGGTACTATGATTTTATGCACTCTCTCTCTCTCTCTCTCTCTCTCTCTCTCTCTCTCTCTCTCTCTCTCTCTCTCTCTCTCTATATATATATATATATATATATATATATATATATATATATACATACATATATATGTAAACACTGATAGTTATATTAGACCATAATAATTTATGAAAAGAGGGTGGAATTAATGTTTATAACAGTTCTTTTTGTGGTAGGTGGCAAAATATTGAAAAATGAGTAAATGCCTATCAATTGCGGAATGACTAAATACATTATGGTTATAAAAATAATGGAATGTTATTGCTCCATAAAATTATAAACAGGCTTATTTTTAGAAAGGCCTGGAAAGATTTATATGAACTGATGCTGAACAAAACAAGTAGAACCAGAAAAACATACAAAAAAACAACAAGATTGTGCGATCAATTATGACAGATTTGGTACTTTTCAGCAGTAAATTGTCCAAGGCAATCCTAATAAACTTCAGATAGTGTTTGGAAAATATCATCCATATCCAGAGAGAGAACTATGAAGCCTGCAGGCTATGTTCACTTTTTTTTTCTTTTTCCACTCATGGTTTTTCCTTTTGTTCTGAGTTTTCTTTCCCAGCATGATTCATAAAGAAATATGTTAAAAAATAAATGTACATATACAATCCCCCAATTTTTTACATGTAACTGGGAAAAATTAAAAATTAAATATTTAAATAATAATAATTAATTTTTTTTAAAAATTAAAAAATTAAAAAGAAAGAAAAGAGGACAGAACTGAAAGAAATATTAAATTGGTCTAGTCATATGAAAAAGTGTTATAAATCACTAATGATCAAGAGAAATGCAAATTAAGATACTCTGAGATACTACTACATACTTCTTAGATTGGCTAAAATGACAGGAAAGGTAATGATAAATGTTGGAGGGGATGCGGGAAAATTGGGACACAAATACATTGTTGGTGGAGTTGTGAAGTGATCCAACCATTCTAGAGAGCAATATGGAATCATATTGTCCAAAGAGCTATCAAACTATGCATATCCTTTGATCCTGACCCTTTCAGTAAGTCATTGAAATACACACACACACACACACACACACACACACACACACACACACACACACATATGCATGTAAATGATATATATGTATATTCCTATGTATGTGTTCATGTATATCCTTTACACATATAAACAACAGCATGATATAAAGAAAATGTTTCCTTATGAACAATTTAGATCACTTTTGTCAATTTGTTCATCAGTTTATTAGTTATGGACATAATCTTATAACTAAGAATGGACACGTTGAAATATATTAACATGGGAAGATGATGTCTGTGCTCTATTTCAACTCAGTCATATATTCCTCTGAGTTATTGTTTGTCTTGAGTCATCAATAACTTATCAAAATGCATTTATTAAGAGATTACCATATGCCAGACACTGTTCTAAGTGCTAGGAATAAAAAGAAAGGCAAAAACATAGTCCCCACCCACAAGAAGTTTGTGTTTTAATGGGAGAAGCCTCATGCAAATAATTTTGCACATGTAGTATAAATTGCAGCTATCATGTTTTTTCACAACATTACCAAGGTCAAAAAGTTTTGTTTTCCAGTTTATGAAAAATGTGCTATGTATAATTTTTCCTCCACTTAACACTATATCTTTTTTTTAATTATTAATTTGCCTTTTTGATTTTGATTTCCATTTTTTTCTTCCTTTCTCCCCTTCCAAGATGACAAATAATTTGATATAGCTTCCACATATACAGTCATATTAAACACATTTACACATTAGTCATATTATAAAAGAAGAATCAGAACAAAAAGGAAAAAAAAAACATGAGAAAGAAAAAACAAAATAAAAATGAAAATAGCATGCTTCAATTTTCCATCATGAGTCTTTTAGAAATGTCTTAGATTATTGTATTGCTGAAAAGAGCCACGCCTATCAAAATTGAGCATCATATAATGTTGCTCTTATCTCATATAATGTTCTTATTCTGCTCACTTCACTCAACATCACTTGATGCAAAATCTTTCCAGGTTTTTCTGAAATCTGACTGCTCATCATCTGTTATAGAAAACTAATATTCCATTACACTCATATGCCACAATTTGTTCAAATGTCACCCAGTTGATGGGCATCCTATCAATTTCCAATTCTTTTCTACCATAAAGCTACTATAAAATGTTTTGTACATATGGGTCCTTTTCTCTTTTTATGATTTTTGTGATACAGACCTAGTAAGGGTATTGCTGTATCAAAGAGTATAAATATTTTTATAGCAATTTGGGCACAGTTCCATATTGTTCTTCAGAATGGTTGGATCAGTTCACAACTTCACCAACAATATTTGAATTTCCCCAGACCCTTTGCAAAATTTCTCATTTTTCTTTTCTGTCATATTAACCCATATGACAGGTTGAGGTGGTATAGGAAAGTTCTTTTAATTTGCATTTATTTCATCAATAATGATTTAGGGAACTTTCTAAAATATTCCTATTAATAGCTTTAATTTCTTTATCTGATGATGAAATTGAAATTATATCCACTCATATGAAAGAGTGTTCCAAATCACTACTGATCAGAGAAATGCAAATTAAGACAACTCTGAGATACCACTACACACCTGTCAGATTGGCTAAGATGACAGGAACAAATAATGATGAATGTTGGAGGGGCTGTGGGAAAACTGGGACACTGATGCATTGTTGGTGGATTTGTGAAAGAATCCAACCATTCTGGAGAGCAATCTGGAATTATGCCCAAAAAGTTATCAAAATGTGCATGCCCTTTGACCCAGCCGTACTACTACTGGGCTTATATCCCAAAGAAATACTGAGGAGGGGAAAGGGACCTGTATGTGCCAAAATGTTTGTGGCAGCTCTTTTTGTTGTAGCTAGAAACTGGAAGATGAATGGATGTCCATCAATTGGAGAATGGTTGGGTATATTATGGTACATGAAGGTTATGGAATATTATTGCTCTGTAAGAAATGACCAGCAGGGGGAATACAGAGAGGCTTGGAGAGACTTACATCAACTGATGCTGAGTGAAATGAACAGAACCAGAAGATCACTGTACACTTCAACAACAATACTGTATGAGGATATATTCTGATGGAAGTGGAAATCTTCAACATAAAGAAGATCCAACTCACTTCCAGTTGATCAATGATGGACAGAAACAACTACACCCAGAGAAGGAACACTGGGAAGTGAATGTAAATTGTTAGCACTACAGTCTATCTATCCAGGTTACTTATACCTTCAGAATCTAATACTTAATGTGCAACAAGAAAATGGTATTTACACACATATATTGTATGTAGGTTATATTGTAACATATGTAAAATGTATGGGATTGCCTGTCATCAAGGGGAGGGAGTAGAGGGAGGGAGAGGATAATTTGGAAAAATGAATACAAGGGATAATGTTTTTAAAAATTACTCATGCATATATACTATCAAAAATTATAAATAAATAAAATTTTAAAAAATTTCTTCATCTGAAAACTGCTTGTTCAGATCCTTTGACCATTTCTCAATTGAGGAATAATTTGGATTCTTATAAATTTGACTTAGTTCTGTGTATATTTGAGAAATAGGGACTTTCTCAAAAGTGCTGGCTATAAATATAGTTTCCAAGCTTTCTACTTTCCTTCTAATCTTGGTTGCCTTGAGTATGTGCCAAAAAATAAAAAAAAAGAAAAAAAAAGAAATAGAGAAAAAAAGAAATTTTTAAATCTAATGTAATCATATATAGTCATTTTTCATTTCATAATGTTCCCTAACTCTTTTTTGATCATAAATTCTTTCTTCCTCCATAGATATGAATGGTAAACTATTCTTTGCTCTCCTTATTTGTTTATGGTATCACCCTTTACATCTAAAGCATGTACCCAGTTTGACCTTTTCTTGTTATCAGGTATGAGATGATGGTCAATGCCTAGTTTCTGCCACCTTATTTTCCAGTTTTTTCAAGCCGTTTTGGTCAAAGATTGAGTTCTTATACCAGAATCTGATTTATCAAACAGTAGATTTTATAATCACTGATTATTGTATCTTGTATACCTGCCACTCCACTCGTCCACCATCTATTTCTTAGCTAGTAAAAAATTAGTTTTGATGATTGCCACTTTATGATGTAGTTTTAGATCTGATAAAGCTAAGCCAATATCCTTTGCAATTTTTTTCATTACTTCCTTGATATTGTTAACCTTTTGCTCTTCCACATGAATTTTGTTATGATTTTTCTATTTCTATAAAATAATTTTTGGTAGTTTTATTGGTATTACACTGAATATGTAAATTAATTTAGGTATAATTATCATTTATATTATATTAGACCACCTAGCCTAAGGACAATTTATATTTTTAAAATTATTTAGATGTAACTTTATTTGTAGAAAAGTGTTTTGTAATTGTCTACATAATTATCTGAGCAGGTATACTTCAAATGTTTTATATTGTGTAGAGTTATTTTAAATGGAATTTCTCTTTCTGTCTATTGTTGCTTGGCTTTGTTAGTGATTTTTAGAAATGCTGATGTTTTATGCAAGTTCATTTGATCTCCTGCAACTTTGCTAGAGTTGATAATTATTTCAAATAGTTTTTAGTTAATTCTCTAGGATTCTCTAACAATACCATTATATCATCTGCAAAAAGTGATAGTATGGGGGCAGCTAGGTGGCGTAGTAGATAGAGCACCAGCCTTGAATTCAGGAGGACCCAAGTTCAAATCTGGTCTCAGACACTTAACACTTCCTAGCTGTGTGACCCTGGGCAAGTCACAACCCCAGCCTCAGAAAGAAAAAAAAAAAAAAAAAGTGATAGTATTATTTCTTCTTTGCTAAAGTCCTTCAATATAATTTTCTTTTCTTATTGATAAAACTAATACTTCTAATACTGCATTTAAATAATAGTAATCATAATGAGAATCCTTGATTCACCTTAATCTTATTGGAAAGGCAGATTATCACCATTTCATATATGCTTTTTGATGGTGGTAGATAGATACTGCTTATCATTTTAAGGAAAACTCCATTTATTTCTATGCTCTCTAATGTTTTTGAGAGGAATTAGTACTGCATTTTGTCAAAAGCTTTTTCTATATCTATTGAGATAATCATATGATTTCTGTTGGTTTTAGTATTTACATATAAACAATTATGCTGATAGTTTTCCTAAAGTTGAATCAGCCTTCCTTTCCTTATTTAAATCTCATATGGTCATAATGTATTATTCTGGTTTTTGCACCAATATTCATTATGGAAATTGGTCTATCATTTTCTTTCACTGTTTGTCTCTTCCTGGTTTATATATCAGTACCATATTTGCAACATAAAAGGAATTTAGCAGGATTTCTTCAGTTATTTTTCCAAATAGTTTATGTAGTATTGGACTTATTACTCTTTAAAGTAGTGGTAGAATTCACTCATAAATACATCTGACCTTGAATTTTCTTAGAGAGTTTATTGATAACTTAGTCAATTTCTTTATTCTAAAATGGGTTTATTTAAATGTTCTATTTACTCTTCTCTTAATCTGGACAATTTATAGTATTGTAAATATTCATATAATTCACTTAAAATGTCAGATTTACTGGCACATAGTTGAGAAAAAAAAATTAGCTCCTAATTATTGTTTTAGTTTCTTCTTCATTGGCACTGAATTCAGCCTTTTCATTTTTGATATTGGTCATTTGTGTTTCTTTCTTTTTTAACCAAATTAACAAAAGGTTTACTTAATATTTTTCATAAAATCAGCTCTTAGTTTTATTTATTAGTTCAATAGTTTTCTTACTTTCAATTTTTATTAATCTCACCTGTGATTTTCAGAATCTCTCATTTGGTATTTAATTGGGCATTTTTAATTTTTTTCTTTTCCTAGTATTTTTAGTTCCATGTCCAATTCTTTTATCGCCTCTTTACTTTATTCATGTAAGCATGTAGATATATAAAATTTCCCCAAATAATTACTCTGGCTACATCTCATAAGCTTGGGATATTGTCTCATTGTCATTCTCTTTGATGAAATTATTGATTATTTCTATGATATATTGTTTGAGTCACTCATTTTTTAGGATTAAATTATATAATTTTCAAATAGTTTTTAATCTATCTTTCCATATTGTATCATGATATGAAAAGGAGGCAACTAATATTTAATTGCAAGGTTTTTATTCCTTAATATTTGGTCAATTTTGTGCTATGTATTGCTAAAAAAAAAAAAAAAAAAAAAAAAAAAAAAAAAAGGTATATTTCTTTCTATTCTCATTCAATTTTCTCCAGAAGTCTATCATATCTAACTTTTCTAAAATTCTATTTACTTAACTTCTTCTTGTTTATTTTGTGGTTAGATATATCTAATCTTGAGAGGGGAAGTTGAGGTATCTCACTATTATAGTCTAGCTTTCTATTTTTGCCTTTAATTCATTTAACTTCTCTAAGAATTTGAATAATAAATATATATGTGTGTGTGTGTGTGTGAAAATGTTTAGTATTGATATTACTTCATTGTCTATGTAATTTGTAGCAATATATAGTTTCCTTCCTTACCTTTTTAATTAGATCTGGTTTTGCTTTTGTTTTGAGATCAGGATTCCTACCCCCTTTTTAAAATTTCAGGTAAAACATAATAAAATCTGCTCCACTGTTTTACTATGTGTATCTTTCTGCTTCAAATGTATTTCTTGTAAAGAACATATTATAAGATTCTAGTTTTTAATCCACTCTGCTATTTACTTCCATTTTACATGAGAGTTCCCATTCACATTCACAGTTATGATTACAACAATGAATTTCACTCTATCCTATTTTCTCCCCTGTTTATATTTTTTCTCCTTCTTTTCCCTGTCCTTCCTCATCAGTATTTTGCTTCTGATCTCCATCTTCCTCGATATACCCTGCTTTCTATCCACTCCTTTTTTTCCCATTTTTCTCCTCTTAATTCTCTACAGATTAAGATAAATTTCTACACTCAATTGAATGTGTATGTTATTCCCTTTTGGAGCCAAATTGGATGAGGTTAAGGGTCAAAATAGTGCTCTTCTCCTTCCTTTCTTTTTTTCTACTATAATAGATCTTTTGTGACCTTTCAAGTGATACAATTTATTTGATTTTGCCTCCCAGAGAGATTCTTTTTCTACCCCTTAATTTCTTTTTTGTATCATCTCTTCAAAGTCAACTTATACTGATGCCCTGTCTTTTAATTGCCCTAATAAAAATACAGTTCTCAAGAGTTGCTAGCATCATCTTTCCATATAGGGAAATAAATAGTTTAACCTTTGAATAATATTTTTTTCTTTCCTGTTTACCTTTTTGTACTTGTCTTGATTCTTGTATGTGAAGATCAAATTTTTTATATAGTTCTGGTCTTTTCTTTAAAAATGATCAAAAGCCCCCAAATTTCCAGCTTTTCTCTTGAAAGATTATGCTCAATTTTTCTGGGTAGTTGATTCTTATTGTAGTTCAAGCTCATTTTCCTTCTGGAATATCATGTTCCAATCCTTTAATGTATAAAATGCTAAATTCCATGTAATCCTGAAAGTGACTCCTCAAAATTTGATTTGTTTCCTTCTGGATGCTTGCAGTAGTTTCTGCTTCACCCTTTAATCCTGGAATTTGGATACATTGTTCCTTGGAACTTTCATTTGTGGATCTCTTTCAGGAGGTGTTTAATGGATTCTTTCAATTACTATGTTACCTCCTGGTTCTAGGATATTGGGGTGATTTTCCTTGAAAATTTCTTGAAAAATGTTTTTCAACCTCAATTTTCTATTATGGCTTTCAGTTAATCCAATAATTATTAAATTATCTCTCCTGTATCTATTTTCCAGGTCAGTTGTTTTTCCAATGAGGTATTTTAAATTTTCTTTTATTTTTTCATTCTTTAATTTTGTTGGACTAATTTTTGGTGTTTCATGGGGTCATTAGCTTCTATTTGCCCAATTCTAATTTTTAAGTATTATTTTTTCAATTAGCTTTTGTACCTCCTTTTCCATTTGGCTAATTATACTTTTTAAGGAGTTTTTTTTTTCCCCTTCAGTGGATTTCTTTTCTTCTTCTTTTTTTTTTTTTTTGCATTTGGCCAATTGTATTTTTGAGGAGTTATTTTCTTTAGCCAATTTTTGTTCTTTCTTTTTTTCCCAAACTGTTGACTCTTGCATACCTCTAATTTCTTTTTCCAATTTCTCTTATTTGATTTTTTCTAATCCATTTGTTTCTTTCAAGAAGGCTTTTTTGGTCAATTCATAACACCCTTTGGAGTTTTGTGTGTAGGCATTTTGCTCTATTCTGAGTTGATGTTTGATCTTTTCTGTCACCCTAATAGTTTTCTGTGGTCGATTCATTTTTTTGTTTCCTTTTCCTTTTTTGTCTATTTCATAGCTTCTGAATTTGAATTCTGTTCCTGGAATATAGGAGGCACTGTTTGAAGCTTCTTGTGCTGGGAGACATGGTAGAGTCACTGGCTGAGTGCTGGGAACTCAGATGCTAGTGGCTTGCTCCCTGTGTTGAAGTAGCAGATCACTCACACCTGTTGTCTTGTTTCTGGGAGTGACAATTTGCTTTCTATTCTGAGACTAAAGACTCTACAACTGACATGTTATGCCACTGACCTGTTGAGCCAGGATTGAGTGGTTTTGGTTTTCTTATCTGTGTTGTGACTAAAAACTTCCTTTTGGCTTGCTTTCACCAAGTCTGCATGGGACTGTACTCCCTTTTTATTCAAAAGAGACAGACCTTTCCTGTAATCCTTCTAAGTTACCTTAAATTGGAAAATTGTTTCACTCCATCTTTTTGTAGATTCTGTCACTCTAAGCACTGTCTAGAAGCTTGATTTAATGTTTTCTCCAAGGGAAACTGGAAAGGGCTCAGGCAATTACTGGCTTCTCTCCAACATCTTGTAAGAGCCCTCCAATTCTCTATTATCTTGATTTATGACATTCAGCAGCAATTTGACTAAAATTAATTAATCATGTACCATGTGCCAAATATTATGCCAGGTTCTAGGCATGCAAAGACAAGAAAGAGAAAGTAATACACAATTATACAGTACTCACTGTGTGTCTACCATTGAGGCAAGAGCTTTTTGTAAATATGTCATTTGATCTTCACAACTATTCTGGGAGAGGAAACTGAAACAAATGGATACTAAGTGATTTGTTCAGGGTTGCAAAATGTCTGTTGCTGAATTTGAACTAATTTCAAGTCAAGTATTCCATACTTTGTATCAAAAACTGCCTCTAAGACATAGTTTCAATCCTCAAGGAATTTTAATTCTCCTAGTGGAATGCACCATATATATAAATATATAAATATATATATATATAAATATATGTATATATATATATATATATATATATATATATATATATATATATATATATATATATAAATGTAATTACAAAATAATATAAAATAATTACTTTGGGAGAAACGTAAGGAAAAGGCTCATGTACCAGGTACCAACTGAGTTGTGCTTTGAAGAAGTAAGGATTCTGGGAATTAAGATTAAAAATGCACCCTCTCAAAATGGAGAGCAAAGCAAAGAAAGAGATACAAGAAGAGGATGGAATCTTATATCGGGAATATCTAGATGCTCAGTTTCAATGAAACTAACAAAGAACTGACCAGAAGTAAGGATTGAGAGAGAGGATCATAAATACAGAGAGCATGTGCTTTTACCACTTCCATTATTTTCTTCCTGTTACACAAAGTGTATATGACTGTGAGGCAATTCCACTGCCAGTATCTTCTCTATTACAGAGATGTTAGCAGCAAGTGGTTTTCAGACTCTGAGCTCTTTAGCTCCTTCTGAATTAATCTGGGCTCATAATAAAATTCAAAGAGGTAATGAAAGCACAGTGGAATTCACAATACATACATACATACATAATACATATATATGTATATTCACATACTTATCTATGCACCTATGTTAACACATCTTTTTTCTCATTCAATCATTTCATTCATATCCAAATCTTCATGACCCTTTTGAGGATTTTCTTGACAGAGATACTAGACTAGCTTATCATTTTCCCCAGCTCATTTTATAGATGAAGAAACAAAAGTGAAAAATATTAAATAACTTGCCCAGGGCACTTAGCTATTAAGCGTCTGAGGCCAGATTTAAATTCAAGAAGATGAGTCCTCCTGACTCTATACTGCATTCATATAAATATCTATCTATTTAATATATCATATATTGATATATGTGTTATACAAACATACAAAATACATACATATATATATATACATATAAATATATATATATATGTATAAGTAGATACACTTGCATATCTATGCATCCATATATACACACATATCTTTTAGTTGTTGTTATTCAGTTGGTCAATTATGTTCAATGCTTTGTGAACTCATGGGAATTTCATCCAAGATGCTAGAATGATTTGTCATTTCCTTCTCCTATGGATTAAGGAAAACAGTAAAGGTTAAGGGACTTGCAGAGGTTTGGGCATCTAGTGAGTGTCTAAAGCCAGATTTGAACTCAGAAAGATGAGTTTTTCTTACCCCAGCCCTGTTGCTTAATCTACTGAGTCACAAGGTGCCTCAAATATCATCTCTATCTATACATTGTACATATATACACATATATCTACATAACAATGTATTCACACATATTTACACACATATATCTATATACTCTTACATTTACATTGTTACTAGATGCATCTAAATGTCTACATCTGTGTTTCAGGAAAAGCATGATCCTTTTACATTATACACTTAATTATTCTAGACTGTAAGCCCAAATATAAGGTCTTCTGTAATATTGTTTTCTAAGTTTACCTTTTCATCAAAGTGGCTTTGAAGTCACCAGTGTTGGCTGCTAAATCGTGTGTGATGTTGATTGTGACTGCTTCATACCTGAATTCTTTTTTTTTTTTTTTTCTGACTGCATACCATATTTTTTCTTTGACATGAAAGAGCTAGATTTTTGATTGAATGTTCCTGGGAATTTTCATTTAGGGATTTCTTTAAGGAGGTAATTGGATTCTTATTACTTCGTCTTTGTTCTCTAATTCTAAGAGATCCAGATAGGTTTATTTTGTGATTTCTTAAAATAGGATGACCATGAAATTCAGTTAGTTCAGTGATTCTTAATTTTTTTTTCCTCATTCAGTTTTCCAAGTCAGCATTTTTTTTGTTATGCATTACAAAACCTTTTGCCCCCTATATGTTCAACCTTTTGGTTTTGTTTTATTATTTCTTATTGCACCATGGAGTCATTGACTTCTTTTTGATCCATTAAAATTTTGCAGCAATTTGTTATTTTTTTCAATTTTTTTCTTCCATAGTTCTCATTTCTTTTCCAATTTTCCTCCCTAAGGTCTTCTCATGTCTTTTGAAAATATTTTTTATTTTTTTAAACACTTGCTTCATCTCTTCCAGGAATTCTAATTGCTTTTATGACCAACCTGTGTTTTTCTCGGAAGTTTTGCTTGTTAATGTTTTGGAATCATTCTGTTTTTTACATCTTTGTCTTTTACGTCTTAGGTCTATTTAGGTTTTTAGGTCTTTTTTAGGTCTTTAGGTCTTAATAGTTCTTTATGGTAGGATTTTTTTTTTATGTTTGCTCATTTTTTAGCCCACTTCCTGATTTTAGACTTGTTATTCAGTTTGGGATCTGCAGGCACTTCTGCGGGGAAGATCTGGCCAGGTACTGCTGCCTGCTGCTGTTTTCTTGGGATATTGAAGTTTGTAGAAACCTGTAATCTTTCAATGCGTCTAACATAGCCTGATGGAGAGTCAGATTGTTTTCCTCATGCTCTGATTGTTCCAAGTTCCTGATTTAGTTTTGATTCTAAGTAACAATAGACTGCTGCTGAACTGAGTTGTTTATCAGCTAGCTAGAAAGCTCTGCTGGTTCAGATTGATGAAATTATTGGTTCCCCTTTATTCTGGGATTTCTTCCCCAGTTATTCCTCTGCAGATTCAACTAGATGCTAGAACTTCAACCCTTTTCTGCTCTTGGGGCCTGAAACACACCATCATTGCTTCTACATACTTTTGACTTTCTTCCTTTTTCAGTACAGTATTCAAGATCCCCCCACGTAAAGGTACCTCTGTGTACTGCTCTTGTTCTCAAATTCCTCTAAATTTATAACTCACAATTGCATAGTGGGCAACAAAATTTGTCAATTTGCACTTTTTACCCATTCTGGTACCTTGGTATGACTCTGGTGATGCTCCAGTATAGGCCCAGGACTTCATCTTGTCTAAATGCACATCCTTTCCATGGGCTCTGGACCACCCACCATCTAAAGATCTTTCCATCTATCTTCCTGTGCTGAGGAAGACTAGATAAAAGACTTGTTATGACTTTTTTCTGGATTTTCTTAACAAAATTCAATCTGACACATTTTCTAGATCTGTTTGGAGGAGTTATATGGAAGGAAACTTTCTACAACTCTATCATCTTGATTTCACACTTTCTCCACCCCTTGTTATTTACTTATGATATTGCTAACAATGGATGAACAGGAAGAGTCCTACAGTATTATTATCAAATAAGATAGTATGCTTAAATGTTATATGATACCATAAAATCAAACTAGATTATTTTTTCTTTTGGATGAGTTTTAGATTTACATTTATTTTATTAATATTATTAATGATTCATATTATACTTGAAGAGAAAATTTATTCTAGAAAGTACTCTATAAGGTTACTTACAAATTTCATACTTTATGATTCTATATTTCTATGTTTTTATTTTTATTTTTTTTTTAATTTCAAAACCAAGATTTAAATAGAAAAAATGGCACTATCTACTATATCTTATCTGAAACATGAATCCCACTGTCATTCATTACCTCTGATAAATGGTCATCTGAATATACTTAAAGAGACTTCTAATGATAAGAACATTAAACATTTGGGGGAAGTGGGATACAACGGAAAGAGTATTAGTTCTGGAGTTAGACCATCTGTTAGCAATCCCATCTCTGATGATTACTATATGATCATGGACAACTCAACTGCGATGGACCTTAGTTTCCTCATATGTAAAATGAGGGACTTAGACTAAATTTCCTGTAGCCAGAAGTTCTATAATCTAGAGAGAAGTGACTATTTCCTGATCCAGCCTTTTTTTTCCCCATTTTCAAACACTTATGAGGAAGTTCTTCCTCCTATTATTCCTCTATTTTAGTCCTCATAATGTCATTTGTCTTGATTTTCCTCTCCTGTGCTTGATATAGAATATGCCTACTTTTTTTTTTAACTGTTTGAAAACTTTTGCACTATTTATTTCCCTTAAATTAACTCCTCCAATCCAAATATCTCCAACTTTTTCTGCTATGCTCACATATTAGAAACACCACCATATATTATCTTTAGCAAGATACATGAGAAGGTGCAGCTTATGAGCTCTGTATTCAACTTTAATTAAAGTGGAAAAGTCCTTTCTATTGACTTCTTTAAATTACAGAATATATCAAATAATCAGAGGAAGTCCAATTAGTTTTTTTTAAAAATATTTTTGGAAAGATGATATTATTACCAAAAGGTTATATGTTGAGAAAGAAAGAGAACACTTGAAGCTCTGAAATTTTGAAATCTTTGGCAATCAAAAAATTATTTTGGTGAAAGAATTAGAGTCAAAAAACAATTGGATTCAAATCTTGACTTTGACAAGGACTAGATATATTGGCAAGTCACCTACCTTGTAAGAATATTAGGCAACTCTAAGATTATACATTAATAAATTGGTTGCTATCAGTAGATGGTAGAAAGATATCCCAAACTGATACACAAAGTGAAATATTGACATTTTAAAGGGAAACATGGGAAGATTTCAGTATTTGGTACTGTTACACACTACATATGATTTACAAAACATCTGCCATGGACAGTTTCTTCAGAGATCCAAATATTTGTGTCACCATAATGTGTGTGATCATCTTCTTGCTTCTTCTTGATCCTTATCTAGTTTAATAAATCTCCCCCTTTAAATTATAGGTGATAAGAGTTTATCTGCTCTATGCATGTGGAGCAGCCACTGTTCAAGGCAATGTCTTTGTCTTTCCAAAAAGTTTCTCTGAACTCTGAACACTGGGAAACTTCTTAAAGTCATTTGCAATGTTAACAATAACTGAGAAAGTTCCATTCCATTCCTCCCTTTTATACTCCCAGATATAATCCATGAGGGAAAGAGAATGTCATTTCTGCTTCTTCTGTCTCTCTCTTCTCTTAAATTACTATCTCCCTATATAAAGAGACTTACTTCTGTCTTAGAGTGAGAAACCAAATCTGTCTGATTAACCGTAATAGTCAAAATGCATTTGTTTCATAGTGTCCCCAAAGTTTTAGTTTTCTTAATTTCTCAGCTTGCAACCTGAAAGTCTTTATAATAGTCATATAAAAATCAATTTGGAGTAAGAGACACTTCAGTTTTATTTGCCTTCAATAATTATTTGTTTCTAAGGGTTTCTTTCTCTCAGATTCTCAAAGAACTGTATATGTTCCCTTTCCATAAATAAAATTGCTAACATCTGAAAGGAGCATCATCTTATATTTATATACCACTTTGAAGATCATGACACATTTCATAAACATCATTTCATTTTATCCTTTGAACAATCCTGTTAACTATTTTCAAAATAATTACATTTATTTTACAGATAAGGAAATTGAGTATATAAAGGTTAAGTTATTTGCACAGGGCTGTATAATTAATAAGTATTAGAGGCAGTATCTAAACTCAAATTTTCCTAATTCCTAGTCAAGCATTTTAGGAATCACGCTACATTACTTTATCTGATAACTTATCTGTTGTCACTCCACCTTTTCTTCCTCCTGGTAACCCCTAACCTTGTTCTTAATCCTTATTGTGACTTCCAATCTTTTAGCCTTTATGTTATTTCTTAGAACATCACCCTTGCAATGATTTTACTCTCCTTCTTTCCCCATCATAATCCTTCAATGGACTGTACTATCCAACTACCCTGGATATCAATAAGCATCTTTATTTGTAATCAGAAAGTGATTTTGGAGAGACCTTTTAGAGAGTATTCTTTTCCATTACTCCAGTCTTTAAATGAGGACAACTTTAAATGAAGTGATACAGTGGATAGAGTGCTGGGTTGGAATCTGGAAGACCTCTTTCTGAGTCAAATTTGGCCTCAGACACTGACTAACTGGGTGGCCCTAGGCAAGTCACTTCACCCTGTTTACCTCCATTTCCTTACCTATAAAATGAACTGGACAAGGAAATAACAAACCACTATAATATCTTTGCCAAGAAAACCCCAAATGGGGCCACAAAGTGTTGGACATGATGGAAAAGACTGAACAACAACAAAAGTCTTTAAATTTTTCAACTCAAAACTTGAACAAAATTACACCAATGATCAAAAAGGAAATGACATTCTCTTTCCCTCATGGATTATATCTGGGAGTATAAAAGGGAGGAATGGAATGGAACTTTCTCAGTTATTGTTATCTCTCTCGCTTAGCATTGCAAAAGGCTTTAAGAAGTTTTCCAGTGTTCAGAGTTCAGAGAAACTCTTTGGAAAGACAAAGACATTGCCTTGAACAGTGGCTGCTCCACGTGCATAGAGAAGATAAACTCTTATCACCTATAATTTAAAGGGGGACATTTATTAAACTAGATAAGGATCAAGAAGTTATGATTGAATTCTGTCTCTCTTTCTTATCAGAATACATTTATATTTTTAATAATTTGTGCCTCCAAAGTTGCAAGGCCCATGCATCTCTCTTTCTTTACTCTCTTACTCTTTCCTGTTAAAGGACAAATAAAAGCAAAAGTCAGAGAGGATTCTCAGACACCCACAAGCAATGTCAGGAAGTCAGAGAATGATCCTCAAAATTGAAGGTGAGTCAAATAGGAAAAGGGTTTTGGTTACCCATGGCAACCAGACAGCATCTATGTGACTTCTCCACATCAAAAGCCTTGTATCCAAGGTACCAAAACCACCAAAGGAATGTGTGGCTGTAAAATGTTGCCAGAAACATACAAGGAAAGAAATCTGTCTAAGTAATATGACTGCCGTCTTGCCAAAGTCCTGTAACTGTCTATAAGCCATCTTCTGTATAACTACAGAATCGTGCATATAACTAAAATACTATATCTTTGCTCTGATTTTACAGGTGAGGAAACTGAGGCCCAGAGAGCTTAATCAATTTGCCTTAAAACACATGGGTACTGGTAGGGCTAAGACCAAAGTCCAGAAATCCTGATCCTAGCTCATTCAATGCTGTTACCACTGATTAACTTATATAATTTTCTTTTGGGTTAGATTCATCAATTCTGCTCCTTTACAGGAATAATAAGAAAAACTTTATATACTAGTGCTCTAGTTTAAAGTAAAAAATCACCATTATGATAGCTGGAAACATTAAAGCTCAGTTTGAATAATGAACTTTTTCCTCCCTAGAAACAGATTTTTATTATGAATGCTAAGTTACTGATTTTACAAACATCTGCTGAGAATTAAAAAATGTTTTCCATACTTGTATTTATGGATGTGGAGCTGCTAGATAGGGCAGTGGATTGAGCTCAGGCCTAGAGTCAGAAAGACCCATCTTTATGACTTCATATCCAGCCTTAGATACTTACTACCTGTTTAAGCCCAGGAAAATCACTTATCCCTGATTGCCTTAATTTCCTCATCTGTAAAATAAGCTGGTGAAAGAAATGATAAATCTCTTTAGTATATATATATATATATATATATATATATATATATATATGCATATATATATATATATAAAATACATATATACATTATATATATGCATATAATATTCCATAATTCCTTATGGTGGGAAAGAAAATGCATGCATATATGTACATATACATGCATAGGCAAGTGTATACACACACACACAGGAAGCAATTTAAAATTCTAAATGTAATCTCTAAAGGTAGAATTGAGGACCATAATGTGAAAAATAATTCTAGAGGTTTGATATACTTTCCTTCACATTATACTTTCCATTAGGATTGCAGACTTCTTTTTAAAAATGCCTAGAAATTTGTGGGAGGCAGGGGGAGGAAGAGAGAGAGAGAGAGAGAGAGAGAGAGAGAGAGAGAGAGAGAGAGAGAGAGAGAGAGAGAGAGAGAGAGAGAGAGAGAGAGAGAGAGAAAGAGAGAGAGAGAGAGAATCTTATTTTTCATATCCCTTTTTACTGAATGAACACAAACCATCTTATCCTCACCCTGAACAACTGTTCTCAAACTAGCTTTACCTTTTGTGCATCTTTAGAGTTTCTCAGAGGCTGTAAATAGTATACAAACTAAGATCAAGAAGCCTACTGTATAACAGGGCCATGGCTATGTGGCAAACTCTGATCAATTATTCTAGGAGCCCACAAGACCTATGGTCCATCTCTTTCACTCAGAAGGGAATTTTGCTAGTTTCAAAATTTGACAACCAAGCCATATATACCAGCTATATTTCTACATGTGAAATGAATACACTGTGGCAGAGCTGAAGAATTTACTTTAGCTATCTTACCAACTCACTGATGAAAAGCAATAGATAGTATTGGTTATGAAGATATTTGAATTATATAATAGGATTAGGAACAGTGTAGTCTAATTTGGGGTTACAAATATGTTCAATATCACTCTTCTGCCTCATTTTTTGAGTTTTAATAAGAAATTAAAATTCCCATTATTTTTTAACTTCTTAGTAAGTTTTATTCATTCTTTTCATTATATATTGCACAATTGAATTTCTGGTTATAGTGGCATTTTAAAAATGGTACATGCACCATTCATTAAAATCTGAAACCTACAAATAGATAACAGATGTGATATTTTCTTCCTTAAAATTTAGATTTTTAAAAATTTTCTCATTTGATGAATTCTAACCCATAGTTTTCTGTTTACATATTTGCTATTTTGGGTTTATGTAGTTCTAGAAATAACTAGTTTCAGACAGCTATGGTTTAGTGAACACAGGGAATTGCTTTAGCTAAAAATTATTGTCACTTGTTTCTAAAAATCCTACTGAATAAATCTATGGTCCTTAGAAAAGCAGAAGTTATTTCCTATGACACATACTATTTGCTGAAAATTTACGGTAGATTGACTCATGTAACTTTGCATTGTACTTAGTTTAAAATACTATACCTTTCCTAAGAGACAGAGCTGTATCCATGGTCCCACTATGGCTTAGGTGTTTATTTTGATAGAGTAAAGAAAGTTTACCTAATTATAGGCAACTGCATTATTGGTTCAAAAGCAGGGAAAAAAAAGCCATCTCAACATTGATTTCTTCTGGAAATGAATCATGTAGTTGTATAACTCCTAGCAGTCTTGTCTATCTATATCTGCGATGTTCTTCTTTCAGTGAGCATGAAGTTTGTCATTTTAAATAATGTCTGATGTCTAGTCCTAAGTCTATTTGTGGATTTAGCCTGTCTAAACTGCCAGCTGCTAAGTGTGGGTCACTCATCTATGTTTGGAATTCTCATTGTTGTCACTTTGTCATAGAAACCTGTCTTTATTTTCCATTATAAGTGCCAACACGTAAATTTTAACAGAAGATTCCATGATTAATAGTGGTTATCATTACTATATAGTTATACAGTAAATTAGAATTTCACATCTGAATTGATCATCTGGATGAATTTTGGATTTTTATTTTAGACACTTGTTTAAATACTTCCATAGCTCAATGTATAATTATGCTATTTGATTGTCCCTTCACACTGTCCCTAGTCTGGCCTTGAGGTGAAAAGGACAGAGCAACTGAACATAGACTCAGGAAGATTTTGGTATTCCACCTCAAACATGTTCTACCTTTGTGACACTGGACACTTACTTAACCTTTCTCAGTCTTAGTTTCCCTATCTGTAAAAATGGAGTTATTAAAAGCTCTAATCTCCCAGAGCCATTGCAAGTATAAAATGAGGCAATATAAGCAAAATGTTTTGCAAGCCTTAAAGCATTATGTAAATATTGTTGTTGCTATTATTCAGTGCTACCTTGTGAAAGAAAATAGAAAATTTGGACACTTGGCAGCCCACATTCAAACTCTAAGTCATGGATAGACATTTTATCAATCCTCAAAAGACAAAAATATCACTGTTTTCCATGAAAATGCAATTCAGATATTTAGTTTGCCTATTAGCCATTCCCCTATTTAATTTTTCTGTTATTCTCTTAACATTGCCTTCTATCATCACTGATTTCACATGTTTTATCACTTTTTACTGCAAAACTCATCTTTCTTTTCAGGCAAATGCACTCTTTAGCTCTCAGGTTGTCCTCTTTGCTGCTCAAAGACTGAGATTCTGCAGTTGATAATTTCACAGGATGAACAAAAGAATTCAAACACTCACCTACTGGTATCACATGAAATAAACCTCTCTCTATATATGTTGTAAGTTCAGGAACATCCTTAGAAAATCCTTTAGGTGATGACTCAGACTTTTGCAACTAACCAGCCTTTTTCTGAATTCTGAAAGACCAAACTCCATAAAACCCAAATGATGTTAGGTGCTGGGTGAAGAGGGTTAGAAAACTATCATTGCAAAAGACAGACAGATCCAGGGACAAAAGTTGTTGCTAGCAATATGTAAATATATTGTCTGCCCCCATTGAAACTGGATTATCCCCCTTTGAGTTAGTTACATTTCACTCTATGAAACCCATGAATTAGACTAATACAGGAAATGAAGTTTATGCTGTGGGATTTTAGTGCAGAAGTCCATGTTCAGAATTTGGATGTCATTAGCTGTTTTAAATCTCTGATCACATACAGTATCATGCGATAAATTTATAATAATAATAATGATTAATGTTTATGTATCATGTTAAGATTTGCAAAATACTTTATATACTTTATCTTATTTGAGTCTCATAGCAAGAGGGTGAGGTGGATTTTTTACATATTAAGAAACCAAGACTCACTGAAATTAAATGCCTTATCTATAGCTGCAAATTGAGTGCTAATAGTAGAACCTTGCTCCAAATCCCTTATGAGGCAAAGATGAAATGTTTTCTAAAATACAATTGCCTCCCAGATTATGGCAAATGGCGAGTTATTTTGTATTTAGAATAAAAGTTAAAAGAGATCAAGATTGTTAGGTAGGGTTGATACATAGACCAGGGATTCAGAAAATAACATGGCATTTCCTTTTCTAACTCTTAAGCCTCTATCACTTTTCCCCCTCTTTCAAAAAACTAGCTGGAAGTTACTACCTAGAACCTATTATCTTTATGCAGTGTAGTGGAAAGAGCATTTAGAGCTAGAAATCATGGGTGGAAGTTTTTTATTAGGCCATTGTCTAGCTATATGATTTTAAATAAGTTATTTCAGCTCTAAAAGCTTTAGCTTTCTTAGTTTAAAAAATGGACACTATGATATATTTGTAACCTCTGGTGCTTCCCAAATATGGAAAAAATGCATGATGAAAAATGAGTTCTGTTGGCAGAGTGAAAACTTTTGAATTGCATCACTAGAGTGACCATTGGGATATCATCATGGGAGAAGATTCAGGCAAAGGGGTGGACAGACTTCCTTTGCATCAGATATTTATATGAGAGATGAAAAGGCTTATGGTTGATAAGTTTGATCTGAGAGCTAAATGAACTGAGTTCTGATCAGATGTGCAGTGTTTTTATTTTGACGATTCTTTATGACTGGAGAATAGAATCAAGAGAGACTATGAGTAAGAGTGAAAGAATGGAGAGAAAGCTGAAAGAGGGAGAGCTCATGAATAATTGAGTAACTATTTTGAGAAAATCTGTTGTTGTTTTCAGAATCTATAGAGATATTAAGCAATTGAGTGTTAAATGGGCTTAAGTTTTAGAAAACTTCCCTATGGAGTCTATGAGAAAGATGGCAAGTTACCTTAATCCTTTCCCTTTGCCTGAGGATGTAGACATTTACTGCCAAATTTTCTGTTCTTTAAATTTGTTCACCATTTTGGGTTTAATTAGGATTTTGAAACATTACTCATATATACATATACATATACATATACATATACATATACATATACATATACATATACATATACATATACATATACATATACATAACTGTTTAAAGTGGATTGGAAGTTAATGTGTATATTGAATGGGGATTGAATATATAAGAAAATTATTTTGATATATCAATTTTTATAAATGTGCCAAAGCAGATATAAAAATTCTGGATCCAGAGTTTTTGCCATAGGTCAAATGAGTTAAAGGCTTTTTCTATATCATAGAAGGCTAGACTAGGGAAGAATATGGAAGAAAAATACTTTCCTTTTCACCATCTCCATCTCTATGCATAGAGAAATCTCTTTGTGGGGACTAAAGTTCAGCATGGTAACTAGAGAGTCAGAATTACCTTTTTGGAAGAAAGAGGAAATTTTTGGACCCTGCTGACAATGCTTACATTCCAAGACTGGGGGCTACAAAGGGAAGTGATGTAGCTTATGTTTTCATTTTCATCTTCATACTCAAAGACTAAGCTCCACAAAACCTATACGTTATAAGATCATTGTGAAAACAAAATTCTTTAGTTATGTGTGTTTGTGTGTGTGTGTGTGTGTTTATATGGGCATATATATATTTCTCTGTGCCTTTATGTACACATATGTGTGTATGCACATATGTGTATAAACATATGTATGTATATAATATATAGTATTTAGTAATCATAATGCACCAGGTAGGTGGTACAGTAAATAGAGTTCTGAGCCTGAACTCTTCATGAGTTCAAATCTGGCCTCAGACACTTAAATACTCCTATGTGACTCTGACCAAGTTACTTAAACTTGTTTGCTTCAGTTTTTTTCATCTCTAAAATGAGCTACTGTTAGGATTCTTAGAAGATATTTATGCACTTAGTTCACACCTTTAAAGGAGTTCAAATCTTTAAAGGAATTTATACCTTTAAAGGAGTTCGCTCATTGGTCAATACATTAGACTCACACCTTTAAAGAGCATACAAAAGCCCATTCTCTGGGAGGAGGAGTCAAGATTTCATTCCAACTTTGATGTCGGGCTGGCTGGAGACACTCAGACAACAGTTCTCGGGAACCAAAGAGAGAGAGAGGTCTCTAAGAAAGCTAACCTGCCCCCAAAGAGAATGATTACAATTTAGAGAAGAAGAACATTACATTTTGGCACCCAAATGTGGGACAGACAAGATCCTGATTCCAGTGGAAAAGCTCTGATCCAGATTTCAGTGGAAAAGTCTCTCTGACCCAGAAATAAGGGTAACAAGGAAACTTTGTTAAAGAGCTAAAGTAGAATTTCAGCGAAATGGGGCAAATTTTTAGAAAACAGCCTTCTCTTTCTGTTCAAGGAAAATATTTAGAGAGCATTGTCAAGTTTATAAAAAAACAAGGATTGATTATAATTTTGGAGGAGATCACTGAACTTTTAAAAACTGTGCAGGTCATATGTCCATGTTTTTCAATGGAAAAAGAATTGGGTCTAAAAGAATGGAAATTAGTAGGAGAGGAATTTTGTCAATACTACAACAAAAATGGACCTGACTCAATTTCCAAAAACACAATTTAATTTAACTGGCTTTAGGGAATTATATAAGTTATAGAATAAGGAAAAAGAAGAAGGAGTAAGAAGGGGAGGTGTCAACTAAACTAGGTGAAAAGGATGCAGAATCAGATAAGAATTCACAGCAGGAGAAATTAGGTCATCCCATATCCCCCAACTTACCTACCTTAATTAACCCTTCATGGGTGGAAGGAGAAGTAGGAGGGGGAAGGGAAGAGGCAGTGACATAAACAGAATCGCCTGTGAAGCAGCCTATGACAACATTAGAAAAAGCACTGGTTAAGGCTAAGAGAGAAGGACAGGATGTAAATGATTTTATATATGCATACCCTATGATTGAAGAGCTTGACTCTTCAGGTCAAAAAAGAAGATACACTCCTTTTGATTTGGATAAAATTAAGGATTTGAAAAAAGGTTGCACTCTTTATGGGGCTACATCCTTATGTTAAAATATTACTTGATAATTTGGCTTATGAATCCTAACCCTGAGTGATTAGAAATCTATAGCAAAGACATCTTTAGAACTTGTGGCTTTCGGAGTATCATGAATTATGTAAGGTTCAAGTCAGATGCAATAGGCAAACAGGAGTTAACACACAATTCACTTTTGACAAACTAGCAGGTGAAGGTCAATATGGAGGGAATTCAGAACAGATTGATTATCCCATAATAGTGTATGAGCAAATTTGTAAGGCAACAATAAAAGCTTGGGGTTCCCTCCCCGGACAGAAAGATCGAGGGGAAGTTTTCACAAAAATAGAGCAAGGTCCCAATGAACCTTTTGCGGATTTTGTGGGACATCTGCAAACTGCTGTCACAAGAACTATAGGAGAGAATGCAGCTACAGAAATAATGGCCAGACATTTGGCTATGGAAAATGTCAAAAAGATTTGCAAGAGAATTATATGGGGACTACACAAAGATGCTTCTTTAGAGGAGATCATAAAACGCTGTGCTATAGTGGACACAAATGCTTATTATACTCAGACAATGATGAACATGGAAAGACAGAGTCCCTCTTGGCAAAGAAACTCATCGATGTTTTCAATGTGGAAAAGTTGGACATCTAAGAGCTCAGTGTAGATATGAAGATAGAGTGAGAAGACAGGCTGAGAGAATTTTTTTTTAAACCAACAGGACAGTGTCCAGTGCAAACAGCTCCAATGTAATTGCCAGATGATGAGAAGAGATTTAGAAAGCGGTAAATAGAAGGAAATCAGATAGGTTAACTGCCTGGGAGTTTTTTATAGACAGAGAAGGAAACAGATGGGTGGCAACAAGCACCTGGAGAGAGACAGGAAATGAAGAAAAACCTCAAAACAAAGGAGAAGACCTAAGAACAAAATCTAGAGGAATCATTGGATTCCCTAACACAAGATGAGAGTATTGTAGGACTTCAAAACTTACAGGAATTATTGGATTCCTGGCACATAAACTAATGGACAATAGATTCCTTTTGGAGTATTTCTAGGACTTATGGATATGTATGAATTCCTCATGTTGATTCTTGTTATTTGTTATATCACTTCTAGCCTGTGTTATATTACTATGTGTTTATGTAATTTATGTAATTATGTGTAATACCTCCCATATTGATGGATTTATGTATACCTGTTTCAAGGCCATGACTACCCTATGTGCTAAATCAAAAAAAAAGGGGAGATGTTAGGATTCTTACAAGATACTTATGGACCTAGTTCACACCTTTAAAGGAGTTCAAACCTTTAAAGGAGTTTACACCTTTAAAGGAGTTTACACCTTTAAAGGAGTTCGCTCATTGGTCCACACATTAGACTCACACCTTTAGAGAGCATATAAAAGCTGCCCATTTTACTTATGGGAAACTTTTAAATGCTAGAAATATATATACATATATGTATATATATTTTCATTTAGCTATCTGTGCTTGACTATCTATCTACTATTATAATAGGTAAGTCAAACTAGTTACAAACATATGATCTGGGCTTCAGTTTATCTATAAATTGAGAGATTGGATTTGATAATTCCTCAAGTTTCTTCCAGCTATAACATTTATGCTATTTAGTGGCAGAGATTGTGTCTTAAGTTTGTAAATATTTACTGACATAAAATTGACATATCTCTCATGATATTTCACGGGACAGTTGGTAGGGGGCTAACAGAGTAGGGTTTGTTAATTTTTATTTTTGTATCATGGGACTCTGATAGTTTCAGAATAACACTTTGAAATGCACAAAACAAAATAAATAGGATTACAAAGAAAATCAGTTAGACTGAAATATAGTTATAATATTTCTAAAAATTCACAAAACTCATGCAAAGAATCCCTGACTTAGAATTAGGAAGGCCTACCTCTATTAGCTTAGTGACTAAAGGCAAATGATTTAACCTCTCTATTCCCCTAGTTAATTCTCTAAGATTTTGAAGTCCTGATGAGTTGAAGATTGAATCAGTGAAGAGAGTTTTCATATTATGGATTCCTCCATATCAATTAAAACAAACATATGGACCAACATATATATATATATATATATATATATATATATATATATATATATATATATATATATATTACTCATTCCTTGGCACCCAGATTTGTGTTGAAGAGGAAATTAATAACATTAATGAATTAAATTAAGATCAGGCTCCCTCATCCTAAGGACTTTTTTCCTATTTTAAAGCTTAAGGATGTTGGTCTAGTATGATTCATTTGATGGATATTGACTGCAGAATTAATTTTTTCTTGGCCTGGTTGAATATTAATCTGTCGTATTGCTAAGCCCATAAAGATGAGTAAGAAAGTTCCTTTTCTTGTTTCACTTAAAGAACATATTCTCCTTTATCGTTTGCAATACAGAAGAGTTCAATCTTTCACTAGCAAAGAATTTCAGGTTTTAGAAGGAAAATCTATTCAAGGATGCTATTATGATGGGGGCCATAACAATCCCTAGTGTTATGGTTCTAGGGTTATTTGTGTGAAATTAGAATGTGAGATTGTTTCCAAAACTGTAACACTTTTGAAGGATTATATGCAATGTCCAAAGCATTCTCTAAAAATAGTTTAAAAATCAAGTCATGTGCTTTATAAGTGACAGTAGATTATATTTGGAAGTATGCAGAATATAAACATTCACTTAGAAAAAGGAACATCTCATTTAGGAAAGACATGCTTCCCAGAAATAATGACATAAATATTTATCTTCATAAAGCAGGAAATATTTTCCCAGGACTGGACTAATGCAATTCATTGTTGCATTGAGTTAGTAAAAGCCAGACTTGTATTTTTTTTTTAATTCTTTCAATATTTTCCTTAGACTTGTCAGCTCTCTTCAAAAGTACTACCTCTGCCTGAAGTTCTTTCCTGATGTTTTCAGGCACTCATGTTTCTCTTCTCAAAAATATTTTATTTATTTATATTTACTTGTGTTAATGTTATATTCTGTGCCTTTTCTAGAAGGTAAGCTCCTTGAGAGCAGGAGCTTCTTTGTTTTTGCCTTAAATCTCTTTACCTATCATAATACTTGGCTTATATTGGATACTTTAAAATGCTTATTGATTGATTCCTTGATTCCCTGCCTTTCATACATCAAGAGAATGCAGAAATAGACTATATAATCCAGTCATATATAATATAAAGCATCAAGTCTATTTACACAATCTTTAAAGATGTGGAAAGAATATATGATAGGAGTAAGCAGCCTGCAGTGTCAGTTACTCAAAAATGATATAAATGATATCATCTATAGCAAGTTCAGGAAGGGAGTCAGTCATGTAGTCATGTAAAAAGTGATGGATATTATAGTGCAAGAAGTGCACTGAAATACAATGAATATTTAAAAAGCCAGAAGACCTTCAGGGCAATGGATATATCTTTTGTGAAGGACTTATGGAAGTATTTTGAAAGTAACCAACCAAAATGAGAAGACTTGGGTGAATTCAAAGGTTCACTTTAATAAAGTATTAAATATAAGCTCCTTGAGGGCAAGACCTTTTTCATTTTGGTCTTTATATCCCTAATCCTTAAGACAGTGTCTGGCATATTGATTGCCTGATAGTAGCTATGACTAGACTAATGAGATCAAATCTCCATTAAAGTATTGAAATATAACTAAAAACAGAGACATTATAGCTGCAATATTGTGTCTAACTCTAAGGACTATATTGTAAGAAACACTTTGATAAACAGAAGCATGGCCTGAGGATGATATATTATTCTATAAAAGGTTTGTTTGAAGGAACTGAACATGTTTAGCCTGGAGAAGATTATGTAGGATCACAATTTTTCAAATATTTAAAAATGCTATTGTTTCTTATGTGAGATTTCTCTACTCCAGGCAAAACACTTGGCTCCTTTAACCTATCCTTTTATGGCATAGGCAGAAAGCAGGGCTATTTAAAAGGCTAGACATTCAGGTTAGAGAGGTTAGCAACAGATCATTAAATAGCATCCAGGAAGTTTTAGGGATCTGACTATTTTTTAACTAGTTTTAAGTTCTGGCATTCTTTGAAAATGTATACTTTCCCTTGACCTGAGCTATGAGAGTCAAACATTCAGTATAGATTTTTCTGGATCCAACATGACCTTTCCTGGCTTCACTCTCTCAGTATGGCTTAGAAACTATTAATCCTCTCAGAATGCATCCATAGACATGATGGTTCTAGCATGGTAAGATTGTTTTGGTAGAAGGAAATATCTCAGTTTCAAGTGGCCCTGCCCTGTTCTGCATACTTGTTTCCATGTTTTCTCTGTAGGTCCATAGGGAAACTATAGATGGTTCCTGAGGCTATGTAAATTGAGAACAGCATGAAAAATACATTTTTTCCCCAACAGTTAGCAATGGTGGGAAAAGATGGAAAGGGTATAGTTGAGAGTTGAAAAGGCTTATAATGAGAAAAGCTAGTAGAATATTTTAGAGGGAAAATCTATGTGGCTGTTATATGATAGTGTCTTCTAAGGTCAAAGGATGCCCAGAACTATAACTGCTGAAGAAGAAAGGAAACAAGCTTTTCTTAGATTCTTATTAGATGTCAAATTACTGTGCTGGAATCTTTATAAATATTAATTTAATTAGTATTAAATGGTAATTTAATTAATTTAATTTAGCCATCTAATTGCCTCTAGTATTGAGCCCTTTCTCACACGCCTGTTTAGCTAAGTTCTGCAAATCAGTCTGATGTCCAAATCTTTCAGGGAGTCTTTACCTATGGGAACAATTATGTCCAGAGTAAGTACATAAGATAAAGCATCATTTCCTGTTTGAATAAGTTTGGAAACATGGAATTTATGAAATCTTCAAAGATGTGGATGTTACATAAAGCCCAATAAGTATAATTTAATCCTAGTTCTGACTGTTAGACTTTCTTCCAAATATTAATCTTCTATATATAGTCATTAAGGAAGGGAAACAAAGGGAAATATTTAGATACTGCTTACTACACACCAGATACTATACAAAGTACTTTTTTTGCAAATATTTTAATCCTTACAACAACTCTTTAAAGTAGGTGCTCTTATTATCCCTATTTTATAACTGATGAAATTCAGCAGAGATTAAGTGACTAATTCAGAGCCACAAGCTTATAACTATTATCAGTTCTGGAGAGAAAGAACTGACATTTTTGCCTCTTTTTATTTTGCCAGTAACTAACACAATGCTTGGCACACAGTATTTAAGAGTTGGAAAGGACCTCAGCAACAATCTACTCCAACCAGTCCCTGAAAACAATCTCATTAAGATCTAGATGCTATATGTTGGATTTAACATATATTTCTACCATATTTAACATATATTAGATTCCTTGGCATCTAGAGGAGGGGGTAGGGGAAATGAAGAAATTGGAACACAAGGCTTTGTAAGGGTTAATATAGAAGAATTATCAATGAATATGCTTTAAAAATAAAAAAGCTTTAATAAAAAAAAATCAAAGATCTAGATACCAAGTGTTAAGCAAGGTTGTTTGTTTGTTTGTTTGTTTTTGAAGATTTCCATGGTGGGAAAAAAAAAAAAAACACTCTCTTGAAATAACCCATTCCACCATTAGCCATTCTGTTTGTTTGAAAGTTTTTCATGACAACAAGCATAAATTTTTAAATAATATTTATCTATTTCTTTATCCTAGTTTTGTCTTGGGTACAAACAAAATGAATCCAAATTCCCATCCCTGGGGGAATTAGCTCCTGAGTCTTCCCTAAGTCTTTTTCTTTCAATTAATCCTTATATGACATGGGTTCAAGGTCATTCATTATCTTGGTTGTTCTCTTCTGAATACTCTCCAATTTATCAAGTGGTTAGCCATTCCTTTCTCCAGTTCATTTTACAGATGAGGAAACAGACAAACCAGGTTATGTGACTTTCCCAGGATAATACAGCTAGGAAGTTGTCTGAACCTGGATTTGCACTCTCTCTATTCTGCCACTTAGCAGAATATCCACCTAGCACCTATCCACCTAGATGCATAGTACCGTACTACATATTACTAGTTATTATTGGGCGCTGTCCTTACAAAAAGGTCCTGCTAGGTGTTCTATGCCCTCTACCCTCCACTAAGAAGGAGGGAGGGGTCCCAGGGACAGAATGTACTGATGGAATGTGAGTATCAGGGCTAATTTGATTTTGTAGGATGAAGATGGAGGTATGGAGGGGAGTGCCCCCCATGCTCTAGGGTATGATGAAAAAGTTTGGAGGACAGAAGCCAAACAGAAATTGTCTCATTAAATTGTGGTTCTCAGGACTGAACACAATATTCCAGGTGAGATCTCATAAAGACAGAGAATGGAGAGACTATCACTTCTTTATTCCTGGAAACTTTGCCTTTCCATAACAGCCCCAGATCACATTAGTTTTGGGTTTGGGGGATTTTGTTGCTATTGTTGAGTTTTTGTTTCATTTCCACATCATGTTAATAACTCATAATGAAACTGGGTTATAAACCTCCCAGAGATCCACTTTGATAAAGATCACCAAGCAATGAGGCTGCCATATACTCTATCAGGTTATGTATCAAAGGTACTCAATAACGGGCCTTGATAATAATGACATTTAGAATTATGCCATTCTGAAACTTATAATTCCAAAGTCTTATTTTTCAAGGTATAGCAACTGGGTTCCAGAGGCATATATATTTTAACATGTAGAATATGCCAATGTATATATAGGTACCAATGATCAATGGTATACTCAACTGGCTAAGTGAAACCTAGATGAATCATTTTGGGGGTTCTAAGAATTCCTACAGGATCACATAGGTCTATGACAGGACCAACCAGTATATTTGAGCTTTGGGCCTAGAAATTCTAGAAGTATACTGTTTGCAAAGTCAAAGACCTTTTCAGAACCAATTTTTTTCTGCTTTAACTATCCTAAATACATGCAGATAATGTTGCTACTAGTGAGAGAGCTCTGGTGAAGGGTCTGTCATGGTTTATGTCTAGATTTCCCATAATTTTTCCATGTAATGAGTCTAATAGTACTGGAAACAGATGGTGACCTTTCCTGAATCCCACTCAAAGGCTGACATATGTACTGTAAGTTAATTAGTTCTTAGAAATTCTAGGAAGAAGCTAGTGGGTAATATTTGGATTAAAAACCTCATGAAAGTTCCCTTGTTGCAATCACAAAGATACTCCTGGTTCTCTACTTATGCATATAGAGATGGGAATCCATCAATGTTTTGACTACCACTGAAATAGCACATAATTTCTGGGATATTTATTCTTTCTGGAGCAGAAAAGGCTAATAAATTTCACACAAGTCCCAAATTCTCCAAATTTGGAATACACAACATCTGGGTGCTTGACAATTTGATTATAAGGACCAGAAACTGATATATCACAACATAACAAGTAATAGGGGACTTGACATATACTTTGGTTAAGATTTAAAAGGGCCAGCTCTATATAATGTTCTACAAGGAATGCTCTAGGCTACAATTACTTTATATGTAAAATGAGATAATTGACTAAGTCATCTCTAAAGTCTTTATCATAACATTTTGTTTGGTGCAGTTAAGTGACATAGTAGATAGAAGGCCAGTCCTGGGTGAAGAAGAGTTGAGCCCCAGCTATATGATTCTGGATAAGTTGCAACCTCTGTTTGTCTTGGTCATCTCACATAAAAATGAGGATAATGATAGCACCTATCACCTGGGGTTGTTGTAAGGGTCAAATGAAATTATATTTGTAAAACACTTAACATAGTTACTGGAACATAATAGGAATTATATAAAATTTTGCTATTATTATTATTTTTATCTTAATGCAGTGTTCTTATCTTAAAGACTGTTCAAGTCTTGTCAGGCCAGACTCAACGGATTTCTTTTGGAAAGGGTGACTAAATTGATTTGAGAAGAATGTAATAGGTAGAATTGTCTAGCATAGACTAGAATTCGGGAAAGCATTTGATAAATTCTATCTGCAATTATGTTGGGTGAAAAAAAAAGTCAAATGTGAAGTAGATAACAGTAATAAGTGAAATTAAAGGTGATTTAGTGGCCAAATCTCTAAATTGGTCATTTAAGGCTCCATGTCAACTTGGGAGACTTACATAAGGGAAGCAAGATGGGCAATGTGTTGTGCACTGAGTCTGGATTCAGAAGATATCCTCCTTGAGTTCAAATCTGATTTTAGTCACTTACTGAGTGCTCCTATTTGCCTCAGTTTTCTCATCTGTAAAATGAGTTGGAGAAGGAAGGAAAAGGTAAAACCCACCACTGTTTGCCAAGAAAACCTTAAAGAGGGTCACAAAAGGCCAGACATAACTGGAAACAACTGAAGAATCACAGATAAGAATAGAGAAGATGTTCTTGTCAAATTTTCAGATAACCCAATATTTACAAGGGTAGCTCTTAAACTCAAAATAAGTTGTGGTTTAAAATAAGCATTAAACATGTGGGCTACACTATGGCCCACAACACTTACACCAGATGAAAAAGTAATTGGGAAATAGCCAACAAAATAAAAAAAAAAAAATAGATAATGTGATTTTCTAAGTCAGTATTTACCCAGAAAAGATTCTTATGTACCCCTCTTTTCCCTACCTGCTCTTATTTCTATTTGAGTTTGATACCACAGGCAGTCTTGCCAGATTAAAATATTAGAATAAACTAAACAAAAGGATGTTAAATAGAGTTAAGTGTTGAATTTTAGACTTGAGTTTTAAAAATCCAGTGCAGGACTAAAGAGAAATAGAATTTTTTTTCTGAAAAACTTCTGGTTAATGGCCAATAAGTCAAATAAAAATCAAGAGTATAATGGAGAAGCTGAGAACACGATGCAATTGTCTGGCAAATTAAGTGAGGCAGAGCTTCCAGGCATGAGGTCATGACCATTTTGCCATGCCCGTTTATGGCTAAACCATATCTAGTGCCACATTTTAAGAAGGGCATTGATAAGTAGGAATCCCCAGAGGAAGTCAATCAGTATGATGAAGGGCCTTGAGTTTATTCTATATTAACAGACAGTGAATTTTAGCCTGGAGAAGAAAATAACTTTAAAATGACATGATTTATTCCTATTCCCCAGCTTCCTACAGTAGAGACTTTAGGATATTTCTCTTTGGGTAAGATCTAGGATTCTCTTACTCTTGGTTGAGCTGAATTACCAATAAGAGGCTCCTTCACTTTGTACATATGATATATGTTTTCCTATATATTCTTTCTTTGATTTGTGTTTTCCTATCAAATTGAATAAATGTGTTTCTTTAGAAAAAATGTGACATGATTACTATTTTCATATATTTTGAAGGACAGGTCTGGTGGTATATTCTTGTAATCTAGGTCCTCAGGGCTAAATCTGGAGAATTGCTTAAGTACAATAGTTCTGGGCTACATTAGACTTTACAAACCAGTTGTCTGTACTATTGATGTGCTAATTAATTAGTAGTGGGACTAGGCCTATAAATGATAGCCCCTGCACTTCCAGCCTGGGCAATTTGGGAAGTCTCAATCTTTAAAATAACAAAAATTGGTCAAGTATTTGGAAGTAAGCTACATGAAAGAAGCATTTGATTTGCTATGCTTCTTTTGAGAGGCTAGGACTAGGAACTGTGGGATGAAATTGCATGAAAATATATTAGACTTGGTACGAGGAAATCCTTCCTCACATTAGAGCTGTCCAAAAGTAAAATGTCTTTCCTTCTGTGGAGATGGGTTTTTGCTGGTTGCATGTCCTCAAGCACAGGATGGATTATCACATGAAATGTACTGGTAGTGAGGATTCTTTTTCAGGTGTAGGTTGGATTCAATGTCTTCTGAGGACCCTTGCAATTCAGAAATTATATGATTTTGTGAATATTTATCATCAGTGTTCCTAAATTAGCTAATTCTGAGATTAGATAACTCACTGGCTAATCTTCAATAGAGATCAAAACTTTAAAAAAAAAAACCCAAAAAACAGGTTGATACGTGAACATATCTGGATTTCCTTGTTCGTAAATTAAACCATGGTTTAACCATGTGGCACAGAAAGCTGGTTCTGTTGTCAGGAGGATCTGAATTCAAATACAGTCTTTCACATCTACTATGTGATGCTGGGCAATTACTTACTCCTTTTTGCCTCAGTTTTCTCATCTGTAAAATGAGCTGGAGAAAAAATGGCAAATATCCAGTAGCTTTGTCAAGAAAAATCCAAATCGGGTCACGCCAGCTGAAACAACAACAAAAATAAAACTGTTAATAGTGAATCAGATGTGTGTGCTTATATCAAATTTCTTGTGTTGCCCATTAGTTAATATTAGTATTAAAATACACAAATATGTGTAGCATCTTGAAGAAAAATTTTCCTCTATTATTATCAATGTGGGTAGTTATGATAGTAAAGACCATTCCCCACTTAATATTCCTTTATACTTTCTGCATTCTCACTAATAAGAGTCAAAGCTATCATCTTGACATATTCTATGACATATTTTTCAGAAGTACTCTATATAAAGGTTTTTTTTTTCCTTTTTTACCTTTTCTGAAATTCTATTAAGACACTTCTGCTGAAGTATATATATTATGTCTAGTTGAACAAAAGTCTGCATTGTATTTTGCTTCAGGATATTACTTGGTGGTCAGTTTTATGAAAATTGAAATGCAGAAGAACAGATGTTATAAAGTTGCTGTCAGCCACTCAGAAAATGTTGAACATACCATTCCCCCCATTAATTGTGGATAAAAGTAGGGGGAGAATAGTAAAATAAACATGGGGGTGACCATGTCACAATTATTCATTTAGTCGACTTTTTTATGCAAGCATAACAACAAACTAAGAATTTCAGTGCATTGGCTTATGAGAGTTGGTTTTATTCAAGAAATTATGGAGTATAATAAACAAGATTCCTTGATCTCCTCATTGATTTGCCTCTTGATCTATAACTTGCCTCTGAATGCAGATGGCTCTGGAGGGTAAAGTAAGATAGATAACCTTGATTTAAATCCAATTCATTTGTATGTCATAGCATCACTTCCTTGATGTCATGATCCTCTTCAAGAACAAAAGACAGCCAACAGCCACAACAATTTGCTTCAAGTCCATGGTCTCAGTAGCCTTTTCAAAAGTTACTATTATGCCAACCTTTTCAAGTAATTAGATTCCTCTTCCTATTTCAAGAGCTATTGACCACTACTTACCAATTTGGAGACATCTGTGAATTTAATTAATTCTGTATCTTTTTTTAGAATTACTAAAACTTTTAAAAAGTACAATAATTATTCAGTGATTTTAGTAACTTACTGTTTATATTACTAAAGGTTCATCCTTGAATTACTAAGTTCTTTATTCATCCTTTTTTTAAAATGGAAATATTTCTAAAATGTATTATGTTTTCTTGCTTAATGAAGGAATATGCTGAATAAAATCAATCCTATATCTATGGCATTGATCCATCTGTAAAAAAAAAAAAGGTTTTTATGGCTCCTTTAACAATGATGATGATATAATGATAATAACAGCAACAACAAACACTTTCATATAATTTTAATATTTATAAAACATTTTACATATTTTTCTTTGAACATGAAAACCTTGAAAACTAACTTTTATTATCTCCCATCTTACAGATGAGAAAACTGAGACTCCGAGAAGTGAATTGCCTATTATCAGAGGCAGGGTTTGAACTCAAATATTCATAAATCTATGTCATGCATTCAAACTATTTTAAACATTTCTAAAGTTTCCTAATTTTGTAATTGTCAAATTATTCTAGGTGTAGATAGTGTTTGATATTAGCTAAATCTGTAGTAAATCCAGCTTAGCACAGTGCTAAACTTTTTTCTTTTTAAATAAATCTTTCCTTATATTAAATTATTCTCTTATCATTTGATTCTTTTCCATGAAAATGGAGTATGGAGTATAACAGTCCTATATAAAAGAACTAGTTAGATTAATTACTTTGACTTGAGAAGATATTAAATAAAAATCTTCTAAAGGGCAATTTCTTTAGAAGAATGATGCTATTAATAGGTGATATATTAAATAATAATAATATCTATCATTTTATAGGATTTTAAGGCTTATAAAGTGTGTTATAAATATAATATCATTTTATCCTCATAACAATGTGTGGGAAGTAGATGCTATTTTTATCACCCCAATTTTAAAGTTAAAGAATCTGAGACAGATAGAGGTTAGATGACTTTCCTAAAATCACACAGCTAGTCTAAGACTGGATTTGAACTGAGGATTTTATAATTCCAAGTATAGTCCTCTATCCACTGGACCCCTACTAGAATTGAGTCATACAAAGTTAATAATATATTTATGAAGATTGATCAGGTTGATATCATGGGGCTAGAAGAGGGTGGGATGGGAAGGTGGTTGCAAGAAAATGCCTATAATTAATGCCTATAGTTAATTATTAAACTCAGGTTAAATCAGCTCCATCTAATTGATTTTTAAAATTCAATTTCAAAATAAATTTGATTGGATGAGAGGTGTATTCCTACTATTGACACAAGATTGCAATATCTCTTTATCTTCATAGGTAACTTTATAGGTTATTGTGGTAAAAAATAAAATAGACAGGGAGAAAAAGAGATGGAGAGAGAAAGAGAAAGAGGAGGAGAGAGAAGGAAGGTAGGGACAGAGAGAGGCGGGGAAAGAGAAGGAGGGAGAGAGAGAAGGAGAGAGGGGGAGAGAGAGAAGGAGGGAGGAACAAAGAAAGGGAAGGAGAGAGAAAAGGAGAGAGGGAGAGGGGAGGAAAATAAAGATCACATTACAGTTTAAATTGTTGCTATTATTTTGGTCTAGATGTATATTAATATATAGAAGACCTTGTATAAAATCCCCTCTACCATTTTAGTTCAGTAACTGCTTTGTAAAGAGTTTTTAGGGGACCTGAGAGGTCAAATGATTTATCCCAGTCATATTGTCAGAGTGTGTGTCAAGGGGAAGGTTTGGAGCGCCTAAGTCTGTTTAAATCAAAGGCAGTACTCAACATAAGTAGCCATTTTAAAGAATAATATAGCAAATTTGATTGGCTAATTGATAAAAAGGTTATTGATAAAGGGTAAGGAAGACATTGATTCAATTCCTGCCTGAGACCCTTAATACTCACTAGCAGTGTGACCATGGACAAATTACTTAATTTCTTTGAGAGTGCTTTTTTAGTATAATGATACCAGCAGTACTGATTTCCCAGGGTTACTATAAGGTTCATAGGGGTGAATGACTATAAAGCAATTTATAAAGTTCAACACACTGTATCATTGTTTTTTGTCAGTTTCTTGAAGAGATGTACCATTTTATAGCTCCTGATTTCTTCAGAATGATTCATTTCACCAGAGTTTTATCTTTATCAGAAAACATCACCATCTTGTGGATTTTTAGGATATAGTTGGTAAAATGAATTAAAGTAAGGCTGTTGTTTTGGGTTTTTTTTGTTTGTTTTGTTTTGTTTTTTTTTCATAAACATAGGAAAAAGGGAGATTTAATTGCTTGGGATATGATATTGTCATTTTTTAAAATGTCATCATTGAGTTCCAAACTTGAATTTTATTGTGTTAACTGCTAACTCTGGTAGTAACTGTTGTATGTATGTATGCATATTTACATTGGCATACATAGATAATATTTGGGGAAAAATATTATGAATGGGACAAGTAAAAGATCAATTCAAATCATCCATCCTTAGCCTTAGTCCCAAGAAATTAGGTCATATTTCTGAGAAGTTTCAGATGGGCAAGGTTTAAGTTGTTTTGCTTTTGGAGGGGGAATGAAGGAACTAGGGGAGAAGGATATAATTAAATAAATAAATACAATCCCAGCAGTAAAACTTTACTCTTTCAAAATGTTGGTTTGTTGTGGCACAAAATGCATCACTGCCATACTGTTGACTAGCATACACCAAGTACACACAAAATTGTCAGGAAATGCTTCTGTTGCACCTACACTTTGGATTTCTTCATGCCTTAACTCTTTATCCTGAATTCTTATTCTAGTACTGGAGTTCACACATTAGAAGTAATCAAATTATCTGGAAATCAAGTTAATACTCTTTGCAGATGATATGATGTTATTCTTACAGAACACTAGAGAATCAACTAAAAAACTATTGGAAACAATTCACAACTTTAGCAAAGTTGCAGAATATAAAATAAATCCATACAAATCATGAGCATTTTAATATATTACCAACAAAGTCCAATAACAAAAGACACAAAGAGAAATTCCATTTAAAATAACCATCAATAGTATAAAATACTTGACAATCTATCTGCCATGGGAAAGTTAGGAACTATGTGAACACAACTGCAAAACACTTTCCATATAAAGTAAGATCTAATCAATTGGAAAAATATCAAGTGCTCATGGATAGGCTGAGCTAATATAACAAAAATGATAATACTACCTAAATCTACTAATTCAGTGGCACACCAATCAAACTTCCAAGAAATCATTTTACAGGTCTAGAAAAAAAATAACAAAGTTCATCTGGAAAAATAAAAGGTCAAGAATTTCAAGGGAATCAATAAAAAAAATGCCAATGAAAGTGGCACCAGACATAAAACTATATTATAAATCAAAGATCATCAAAACCATTTGGGACTGGCTAAGAAATAGTCAATCAGTAGAATAGTTTAGATACATAAGATAAAATAATCAATGACTAAAGCAATCTAGTGTTTTACAAATCCAAAAACTGCAGCTTTTGGGATAAGAACTCACTATTTGACAAAAAAAAAAAAATTCTGGGAAAATTAGGAAGTAGTATGACAGAACCTACGCATTGACCCATACCTAATACGATTTAACAAGATAAGGTTGAAATGGGTTCATTATTTAGATATAAAGAGTTATAGTATGAGCAAATTAGAAGAATAAAGGATAGTCTACCTCTCAGATCTGTGGAGAAGGAAGGAATTTGTGTCCAAAGAAGAACTGGAACTCATTATTGAACACCAAATAGATAATTTTGGTTATATTAAGTAAAATGTTTTTGTACAAAAACTAATGCAGATCAAATTGAAGGGAAGCAATAAACTGGGAAAATATGTTTACATTTAAGTGTTCTGATAAAGGCCTCATTTCTAAAATATATAGAGAATTAACTCTAGTCATATGAAAAGGTTCTCTAAATCACTACTGATCAGAAAAATGCAAATTAAGACAACTCTGAGATACCACTACTCACCTCTCAGATTGGCTAAGATGACAGGAACAAATAATGAAGAATGTTGGGGGGAAGTGGGAAAACTGGGACACTAATACACTGTCGGTGAAATTATGAACAGAACCAAACATTCTGAAGAGCAATTTAGAATTATGCCCAAAGAGTTATCAAATTGTGCATACCCATATCGTCCAAAGAGATCTTAAAGGAGGGAAAGAGACCTACATGTGCAAAAATGTTTGTGGCAGCCCTCTTTGTAGAGGCAAGAAACAGGAAACTGAGTTGCTGCCCATCAATTGGAGAATGGCTGAATAAATTATGGTATATGAATATTATGGGATTTTATTGTTCTGTAAGAAATGACCAGCAGGATGATTTCAGAGTGGCCTAGAGAAACTTACATGAATTGATGCTAATTGAAATGAGCAGAACCAGGAGATCATTGTACATGGCAATAGCAAGATTATATGATGATTAATTCTGATGTTCTTCAACAGTGAGATAATTCAGACCAGTTCCAATGATCTTGTGATGAAGAGAGCCATCTATATCCAGAGAGAGGAGTGTACGAACTGAGTGTGGATTACAACATAGCATTTTCAGTCTTAAAAAAAGAAGTAACCCTCTGCATCTCTAGTCTTTTTTTCTAACTGAGCAGCTTTTCTCAGACCCTCCATTTAAGTAGCATGCCCAGGCCAGACATATCTCATTCTGCAACTCTTCCCCACACTTGGTATCCTTCTTTCCCCACCCCATCTCCAACCTTTTCAGTTTCCATTTATGTGTTGTCTTCTACCATTAGCATGTAAGCTTCTTTCCTTCTCTCTTTCCTTCTACTTGTTTTTTACTATATGCCACATAATATGCTTAATAAATGCTTATTAGCTGGTTGACTGACCATTGTCTAGTCATGATTCTCCAATACTATGGTGTAGATTTTTTGAACCCAAGTATAAAAATGTACATTTGTCCCTACTGAATTTCATCTTATTAGACTTGGTCTATTATTCTTACCCATTGAGATTTTTTGTTGGATATGGACTTTTTCATCTAATATGTTAACTATCTCTTTTAGTTTTGTATCATTGAAAATTTGATAACTGTGCTATTTTACTTTTATACCAGCTATTAATCTTTATTGGCACCAGTAAGGGGATACCCTATGCCCTCAAAAAAAACCCGATGGATCCTTGTAGTACTGAAATGTTGTCATTATTTTTCTCACTAACAGAGCCTAGCACTATATATGATCTCCTTTATTTTTTCACATCTATTAGCTTGTAGCTTTTATTCAGTAATCAATAAAAAATAATATGAGTGTGTTTCATGACTTTCTGCTGCAAAAGCCCATATCTTCAACATGAATATTTTCCTACTAATGCTCTATGACGTGGAATCATCAAATGCTGTAATTTCAGTAGACTCAAAACTGCCTATAACCCAAAAAGCAACAAAAAGATGGGTGAGAAATATAAGTGAGTTGTCTCATATTACCAATAACATGTATATATGGGAAAGGGCACAGAAGAACACTGGATTTTAATTATATAAGGTCTTCCAACTGTGCTATTTACTAACCCTGTGACCTTGAGCAATCACTTTATTTCAACTAGTCAATCAATAAGCATTTATTAAGCACCTACTATATGTCATGCAACATGCTAAGCTTTGGGAATACAAATATAAGTAGAAAGACAGAAAACATTCCCCTCCCCAGTCCTACCCCAGCTTACACACAATAGAAGATGACAATACCTAAAAGGTAGTTGAAAAATTGGGAGGTAGAAAAAAATTAGAGTGTATCCTGGAGTAGAATGAAACATGGCTAACCTTGTTGCCTTCCTTAAATGGAGATGAAAGAAATGTTAAGGACCTACTTAGTTATGTACCAGGCACTTTACTAAGTAATTTACAAAATTATCATGTTTAATACTCACAAGAACTCCAGAGGACAGATGCTATTACTATCTCTATTTATAGTTGAGGAAACTGAGGCACACAGAAGTAAGGTTAGGTGATTTGCCCAAGGTACTAAGCTAATAAATGTCAGAGAGCAAATCTGAAATCATGTTTTTAATATTCTAAGTCTAATATTCTATCAACTGTATCACTTAGCTTTCTCTGGTTAGTTGGTTGTTTTTCTTCAATCTCAAAGAAGACTAAAATGACATCATTACATCGGAGTCAGGTTATGGAGATGGCCCCAGAAGAAGTGAAAGACCTTGGCCTTTTTAAACTAAGCTCTTTCCCCAGTCACAGTTTGACTTGAAATGCTATTCTTTGAGTAAGGAAAACTTGGTTTAAAATCGGTCTTTGAAATGACTAGCAATATGACCACAGGTATTATTACATCACTTCTCAGAGTCTCTTTTTCTCCCTCTGTACCAAGAAGAGATCATTCTAGATTGCCCCTGAGGTCACTTCCACCTCTAAACTATGATTCTATGATCTTACACAAAACGTTGATACAAATGATATTGGTAAGGATGTTACAGGATGAAAAAAGTATGGTTGTTTCTGCATTTGTATATTTAGCACCTAATATAGTTTCCTGTCCTCAAAAACTTTAAGATCTAGTGAAAAAAGCTGGCCTCTACTCTCTGTCTAGATAGTTAACCCTGTCTCTTGCTATGATTCTATGTATCTTGGAATATGTAATGGGACCACCTGCAAGCCCCTTTAATTCAACATAGAGGATCTGCTTAGATACACTGCAATAACTCATTCCCTCCACATGTTTCGCCTGATGGTGCTATGACCCAGCAAGCATTGCAAATGGAACAAAGATTTTCAAATAGAATCAGACATAGGTAGCCATTGGATCATTGATAAAATAAAGTGAATCCAAAATCTCCTTATTCCTGGAAGTGATGCATCTCTCAAAGCTATCTCAAACTGCATTAGCTTTTCTGTCTATTAATTCACCCTGCTGACTTTTGTGGAGTCTGCAGTCCACTAAAACTTCCAGATCTTTTTCTTTTTTGATAAATAGTATTTTTTCAATTACTTGTAAAAATAGTTTTCAACATTCATTTTTATAAGATTTGGGTTCTAATTTTTTTTCTCCCTTCCTCCCCTTGCTTCTTTCCAACACTGCAAACAATCTGATATAGACTGTGTCTGTGCAATCAAGTCAAACATATTTCCACATTAGTCATGTTGTGAAAGAAGAAACAGAACAAAAGGGGAAAACTACAAAAATAAAAAACAAACCAAAAAAAAAATCATCACAGTGAAAATAGTATACTTCAATCTGCATTCAGACCCTATTATTCTTTCCCTAGAAAGGAACAGCATTTACCATCATGAGTCTTTTGGAATTGTCTTGAATCATTGTATTGTTTAACACAGCTAAGCTTATCATAGTTGATTATCATAACAATGTTGCCCCAGCTATTTTTTTTAAACAAACTGCTGTATTGTCACATAAGTGTCCTATCAAAATTATAAAGTTGATTTTTGTTTTAAATTAAGAGTAAGACTTAGATTGTGTTTAAAATGTTATTTTTTGTTTTGTAAATCAAAAGTGATGAGAGGACATAGCAAGGAAATTATACAAGACAAATAGGCATAGATAGCTTATGATCTGTCTGCATCACTGAAGAGAAATCCCATGTAAATAATATCACAGATATGTTTCAATATTTGAGTAAGACTTTAAATTCAACCTTATTGAATTTGATCATGTTATATTATTCTCTGATCTTCCTATCAAGTTCTGTATTGATCTTGACCCTACTACCCTTTGTTTTAACTATTTCTAGAAGCTTTATACCATCAGCAAATTTGATGAGGGTGTCACCACTTTTTCAATCTTAGGAAAATATCAGGAGTTGATACCCAAGAAATTGCCCTTCATGAATTCAATTCACATGATCTAGAAGAACCACAGACTTTAGTACTGACAGATTCAATTGCTAAGACATTGTCAGTGATAGTTGAGAGACTGACTAAAAGGGGAAAAGTACCATAAGACTACAGAAGGGCAAATGCTATCCCGATTTTCATTAAAAAAAATAGTATCTGCAAACAATAGACTATTATTTTGTCTTGCATTCCTGGGAAAATCTTAGAATAGATCATTAATAGATCAAGTAACCATTACTTGGTTAGTGAGCATCTAGCAAAGGAACATATGATGACCAAGGCTCAATTTTTTTTGATAGGCTAATTAAAATGACAATCAGTGGATTTGTGTAAATGTAGTAGGCATGGATTCTAAGGAAGTATTTGCTAAGATTTCTATATGAAAATATGACCATTACATAGGTTCAAAACAGGTTGAATGATCAGGCACAAAGAAGTCAATAATGGTTCAGTGTCAACTTGGAAGGAAGTCTCTAATGAAGTACTTCCCAGATTATGTGACTGATCCTGTGATTTTTAGCATTTTTATCAATGATTTGAATAAATTCATATTTGGAATAGTCATGGCATCTGAAGATGGAACAAATCTTTGAGGCATAGAACACATCAAAGGACAGAAATGGAATCCAAAAACATTTTGATGGACTAAAGCATTGGGCTTCACTTAATAAGATGAGTTTCAAGAGTGATAAATGTAATATCATAATGGTGGGCTTAAGAAAACCAGTTTCACAGAACCAGGAGATAAGTAGCAACAAGATTATGTGATGATCAACTGCAATGAACTTGACTCTTCCCAACAATGCAGTAATTTAAGACAATTCCAATAGGCTTGGGATGCAAAATGCCAATCATATCCAGAGAGAGAACTATGGAGACTTACTATCTATCAAAGCATAATATTTTCACCTTTTTGGTTTGTTTGCTTTCTTTCTCATGTTTTCTCCCTTTTGGCATTATTTTTCTTGCACAACATGATAAATATGGATATATGTTTAAAAGGATTGTACATATTTAATCTATATCTGGTTGCTTGCTGTTTTGGGGAGGGGGAAGTAAGGGAAGGAGGGAGAAAAATTTAGAACATGCTGTTTTACAGAAATGGATGTTGAAAACTCTTTTACATGTGTTTAGAAAAATAAAATACTATTAAAAATTACCGTAAAAAAAGAAAAACAAAAAAGAACAGCTTCACAAATATCTTTGGTATTAATTTTACATTAATGTAATATCCATTAACTTCTTCTCTTCTGGTCTTAATTAAAACAAGGTAGTCTCCTAGCAAAAGTCTGAAACAAATGTCATCTTCCAATAGGAAAGAGATTAAGGAATTATTAGTTTTGTGTGATTGTAACTATGACTGGATCTTAAGCATTTCTCTGACCATCCCCAGACTTTCTGCATCTAACCTTGGGAATATGTCTCAAGGTTCTTAGGAAAGTCCAGGGCCATTTTTGAGTGGCCCTCGACTTCACTGAATAAGTTCTTTAGTATTCTGGGACAGGATGCAATTAGCATAATGCCATTTGCAAAAATGTTGAAAGTTAAATTTCCTTAGTAAGGACAAAGATCATGAGTAGGATTTCATCATTTAAAAGGGCCTCCATTTGGATTCAGCATAACACATCTTCCATGTGAATGGCAACTGGAAAGAACACTGAATTTGGAACCAGATGATATGGGTTCAAATCCCAGGTCTGTCATTTACTCCCTGTGTGATCTTGAAGAAATATTTCAATTCTCTGAGTCTGTTTCCTCATCCATAAAATGAGGGGGTAGGTCCAGATGGTATTTAAGTTTGCTTTTAATTCTATGATTTTTGTCCAGAGCCTTCATTTTTAGATGCCCAAGGTCACAAAGCTGGTGAGAAACAGAGCTGAGATTGGAACCCAGGATTCCAGTCCCCCAGCCCAGTGCCAAAATGTCACATGGAATTAAGTTAACAATGAGCAATAGCAACATCACTGGGTAAATGCATCATGACTGGTGGTTAAAGTAAACAAATTCTGTGTTCTGTCATGAAGAAACTCTCAGCAGTGACACATCCATAAACTATTTTAAAAGATACAAGTTCGTTTGCTTAAACATAAACAAGATAATATAACTGCTAGAATAACCTTTCACACTCACATGTTGGTATCTGAGATCTCAGTGCCTAACAGACAGTGAAACCAGGGCCTAAATTTCCTGAAATGTTTCTTTTGACCAGGGCTATTATCTAATAGTTTTGAGATAGATTGCAATAAACAGTTGTCACTTTAAAACAAACACTCTGGACAATGTATGATCTCTGTGGAAAACTTAGAAAGTAAACAATCCAGGATATCCCAGTTTTTTGCTTCTCTTTTTGCTTAAGTCCCTTGAGAATATGAGCTCCAAATACTTCATTTTATTCCCGAAAGCAGAAGGTTTTATTTTTAAAATAAAGCTGTTTGTTTGGAACATCTGAACACTGTTTCTTGAGGGACCACAGAGATGAATGACTTGAGAACTCGACTGGGAAGGCATACTCTCACCCTCCTCCTGCTGTTTTTTTTCCAAATTCAGAGCCTCTGTCTCAACGTTGACAGCCGCCCTCCTCCTGATGTCTGCTCCACACACACGGTTTTACCTGGACCAAAAGGTGAGGAGAGAAAAAGGAAAAAAAAAAAAATCAGTAAATCCAGAAAGGCCCTCCCCTTTTTACCCCAAACCAACTTAATGCCTCTCTTTCTTGTCTTTCCCCAAGCCCCTTCTTCCCTTCTGCTTTGGGAAACCAGAGTTCATTTTGCTTTCTTTATGCAGGTCATTTAATGCTAGGCAGGTAGTTTACCTTCTTCACTTACCTCAGTAGAAGCCAATGCAGGAAGAAAGTTAAACTTCCTTATTAAGGACATTTTCCTTCTTGATTGCCCTCTTTTACACTTCCACTTACATCTCACCTTTCTGGTAGGCTGGGAACCCTTTCTGAGAGTTCTGGGCTGAGAAGAGCTATGGATGGAAGTTGGGACATCTCCTCTCCAGGGGCTGCTTCCAATCACCTAATGCTGAACAAAGGAATTATGTGAAAGCCTCTTAAATTGGAAATTAAATCTTTCATAGTTTCTGTAGATCATTGTATTTGGGCACAAAGGCTTCTGGGCTCTAATTAATTTGTGTATTGGGTGGGTGTTTGCTGTAGTGATAGTTGTTTATTTTTGTTTCTTGGCAGAAAGGTTATTAGGGAATGAGTATAATTCCCTATTTTGAAGACCATTTAGAGGACTAAGTTCCTAAAAGCTAAGACAGAGCAAACTCTCCCACCCCCACCCCAATTTCCAATAGAAACAAGGTACAGCTGTGCCTTGTGCAACTAGTCGACAAGTGGGTGTTTTCCCAGTGCTGGCTCATATTCTTTTGTTCTAGAAGTGGTCACTGCAGTGCAGAGCCCAGCTCCCTGCTTAAGAATTCATGCTGTTTCCCTTGGCTCTATAGGGTGGAAGAAATTGCAGCTGTTTTAAATTTTAAATGGGGAAAAAGGGATTTTTTTTTTATCAGAAATACATCTCCTCATGCTTGTCAGATATTTAAATGTGTGTTGCTTAAATTGCAGTTTTTTTTTTTAATCAGTGAATTAATTTCCTCCTCAGATTGCAATCCAAGTTTTAACCTTTGATACCATAGAATAAATGCATAGAGACACAATGAGACCTCAGGGCTGCTGAGGAGTTTGTTTGGTGAATAAATGAATAATAGGAGGGTAACTGTTCACAAAAGAAAGTTTGGACTAGAAATTGAAGATCCATTTGAAACTCTTGCTAGATTGCCTATAGGAACTACCAAACTGTACTTTAAATGGAGGCTCAGAGGGTATTTTCCCCAGGTTTCCATACGAACCTGAATCAGTTTAGAAAGAGCATTGAGAAATGGGATCACTTTGCTCAGAAAAATAATGGGAGGACAAGGCCTTTGAAATGGGAAGAAGAGGAAAATTCAAAGGACATTAGTCTTATTGAAAGTTATTTTTTTTTTTTTATTTTATAGATTTCTTTTTACATTTTGTGGGGGAGGTGAAGGAGGCAAACAGACCTGTAATTTCTTTCAGGTATTTAGAAACTTCCTATGTGGAAATTCTCTTCACCAATGATATATGATTTATTCCTCTTTATCCACTTAAAATTTAAACCAGAATTGCCTAGAGAAGGAGGCTAAGTGACTTTGATTATAGAAATAAAGTCCCTATTTACCAGATCTAGGATTTGAATCCAGGTCTTTTAGATTCTTTATAGGTGTGTGTTTTTGTGTGTCTGTATATGTAAAATTATTCTTTACATACTGTTATTTATCAAATCTTTCTCTGCATTTAGTGACTTTCTTCATTATGTCTTTTATTTTTTGTGCATTTATAATAGAATAACTTATTCACTTCTAAGACTAGTATTAGTCTTCAATTTTCTTTATCTGCTCCCTTGCAACATAAAAATACCTTGTTTCTAAATTACATCTTGCTTTTTTGCCCCTTAGCAAATTCATATTATGGTATTTTAAGCTCACAAAATAAGTAGGTCATAACTATTTTCTGAAGGAGAAACTTAGAGGGTTTAAATAAATTAACCCAAAGTACCTGGGACTTTTTTTCTCAAATCTCTTCACCCTACTCCTACACCCCATTACTTGAGTGTATATGGGTGTACATATGAGCTTCTTCAGGATAAAAACTGTTTTATTTTTATTTTTTTAGTTTCCAAGTGATTAACACAAAGCTTAGATCATAGAAAGTAATTAATAAATGCTTGTTGACTGATGAGTGACTAAAATCATTGGCAGACCAGTAAATAAAACATATCTTCTCATGCCTATCCTTGGCTGATTTTTCTGTCAACATGAAGATTATTATTATTATAAATAAAAAAAATAGCCTTAAGAGAACCTGCTTTGAAATCACTTCAGTAAAACACTAATTTATCTTTGTGGTAAGTGAATCTTTAACACCGAATTCTGTTCCTATCGTGTTTGGTCTTGGGCTAGAGTATATGGATATATGTTTAATAAGTAGCTCTCTAAAATGAATAATTTAATGTTATATAAATATGTAAAAGACATTTACTTGTTGAGCAACATTTAACCCACGTTAGAGAATTTCTAATCCATAATCTTATTGAATTACTAAACATTTTGTCAACCTTTCTAAATATCAATAATGATATTCTATTCCCTACCTCTAATTTTCAACATTACAATTCTGTGGCTGTTTGATAAATAACCTTAAAATCTTTTACATACACATGACCTACTTCTAAATTTAATCCAAATTAACATTTTCTCCATTACTTTCTTAGATTTAGATAATCAACAAAGCAAAATACCAATCCCAGATTTGTAGGATTGGTCAGTTTTTGAGGTATAAATATGTAACAATTGACTCTTAAAAGCTGGTGTATAAACTGACAATATTATATCTGGCTTGGTCCATTTATTTCATTTCTCAGATGAAAATTTTCTGTACTATCTATAGTCTATTTTTTTCAGAAGACAAAAGCATGGATGGAAGAGTATTGAGGGGAGAGAATAACGTTTCATCACTGTTTTATGACCCCATCGTGCTTAATTGAAAAGAAAGAAGGGGAATTACTAGGGATTATGGACACCAGGGACTCACAAATGTAGGAACAGCTCTTTTTCTTGAGATTCCAGCATATCTGCAGGGAAATGAGTTTAGGAAGCATATCTCTCCCTATGAAGATTTAGTGACTTGATTTTAGTTCGTGTATTTTCTTCCTGTGCTGGGGGCAGTCAATGATTCTTACTTTGGACAGAAATAGAAGATCCATTTTCACTCCCTGAGCTAATTAGAAATAAGGTAAATGTGATTTTGGAAAGAGCTCCTAGTAAATATTGGCATCTGAAAATATAGTCCATGGGCTTGCGAGTACATGGAGAATATATGCTGCTGCTGATAGTCTTTTGCATGATCACAATCAAAGTGCAGATGACCCAGCTTCAGATCTGACCTTGGCTATTTACTACCTCACATAGATCATTTAATTTTTCTGGGACTTATCTGTAAAACAGAGTATTGATGGAGGGTGCTAGACTGGATGGTACCTAAAGTTCTTCTAGTTCTAGTTTCTTCTAGTTCTAGAGTTATGATTCCAAGATAGTACAATGTCTGTAGATTTAATACTTAATAAATGTTTATTAATTGATGTGCTAATGTTATGTGGATCAGGGGAATCAGACCCTGAAACTTTCTTTTCTCCTACCCTCATCTACCTCTCCAAAGAAAAATGTTGGAATCATTTTATATTTTTTAAGTAAAAAGAAAGGTTGGAAATTATATTTTAATGTTGAAACAATAGTCAATTCTAAAAACAAAAACAAAAACAAAAACCCCAAAACTTTATGTATTTATGTATTCTGGTCTTTGAGGAGACAATTTATTTGAAAAAAAAATAGCCATTCCTCAGAAGCCTACACCAGCATCCTTGTACTCTCTCCTACCCAGAACCATAGGCCTGCTTAGGCCAGATCATAAACTTCAGAGAACAGGGCAAGGACAAATGACAGTAATTTTCCCAGAGAGAGCCTTCATTCTGTACTCAGGTTCTATCCATGTTTCTGACCAGAGGACAGCACTTTGCTATTGTGATGGATGGAGTTGTGAGCATATCCTGTGATAGTGGGGATTAACATCTATTAGCAGAGAGGGAGTGAGAATTATTAACATCCAGCAGCACAGTATTGAGAAAAAAAAGAACACAGACAGGAATGGTATCATATACCTGTGATTCATATTACAAGAGAGGCTTGAGGATGGTCTATTATGAGATACAGAGGGCTAAATGAATAAGGTGTCTGCATTGTAGAGCACCAATATGGTAAACATGTAGAAAAGGCTATTTAAGAAGAGGAGAACCAGCCCATATTGTAAATAGACTAGCTCAAAAGTCACACAATAATCAGTAATGGGATTAGGGCTAGGATTAGACCTAGGAGAAATAAAGATACAGTTAGATGAAGGAGAAGGAAGAGGGAAGAAAAGGTAAAGGATAAGGACCAAAAGGAAAAAAAAAAAAAAGTAAGTAGGGGGTGGAATATAAAAATGACAACAATGATAATAATAATGAAAAATGTGAAAGGAGGAGGAGAAGAGGAAAAAAGAGGGAGGGATAAGAAAGAAAAAGAGGACAAGGAGGAAGAGGAAGAGAAAGAGGAGGAGGAGGAGGGGAAAGGGGAAAAGGAAGAGGAGGAAAAGGAGAAGGAGGAGGAGAAAGAGGGAGGAAGAGTACATCAGTAACCATTTAGTCCAACTCATATATGAAAGGAATTCCTCCTATAACACACCCAACAGTTGTTCAGGGTCTATTTGAAAGGCCTTCAAGAAAATCAGAATTTACCATCTCTAGGATAGAGCCCAAGATTTTAGTTGACTTATTCATTTTATATTTGAGTTTGAGCTCTGATTATAAACTTTCATTTAACTTGCTTAGAGGGTTTTTAATTCATACTCTAACCAAATGACTAAACATTTTTGCCTTCTCTTCTAAACATCAATAATGATATCCTCGTTACCTTGTTATTTTCTCTCTCTAATTTCCACTATGACATTTCTATAGCTGTTTGATAAGCAACCTAAATGTCTTTTAGCTTCAAGCAATTGCTTAATACAGTTTTTTCCTGAGATTAAAAATAACTCCCTCTTACTATATTGCTAATTGTCTCTGTCACATTTATCAGTAGCTTTCAGTTTGGCTCTACCACATACTGTGCAACACTGAGCAAGTCATTTAACTTCAAAAAAAAAATTAGGATTATAGATTTAAGAACTAAAAGGAACTTTCAGAATTAACTAGTCCAAGTCTTTCATTTTACAGATGGGAGAACCGAGGCTTAGAGATCACCCAGATGATGAATAGCAGAATTAGGTATTTGAATCCAAGTCCTCTGAGTTCAGATCCAACACTCTTTGTTTGAATCTTAGTTCTCTCATATTTAAAATAGGGATAAAAACCCACCCATCTCACAGGACTGCTATAAGGAAAATAGATTGTAGATCAATATGGGTCCTAATTATGTATCTACAACCATTTTGAGAAACATTCAGCTAAATAAAATGTTACCAAATTGTTTTTTCCTTCCTCTGGTATTGTAGAATTGGAAGAAGACCAAAGGCACTTGGGACCATTTTTTTTTTCTTCAATATTTGATTTTCCCCAATTATATGTAAAACAGTTTTTTACATTTGTTTTTGGAAACTTTGTGCTCTAGATTCTCTTCCTTCCTCCCCACCTTCCTACCCACTTCGATCCATTTTTATAGGGTGGAAGGAGCCTTAGAGGTCGTATGGTCTAAACCTTCATTATATAGATGAAAAACATCAAGAGATTAGGTAACTTGCTCAGGTGGCAAGTAGTAGAGACTTTTGATTCAAACTCCAATCTTCATCCCACTGAACTATCTATTATTCGTAATACGAAGAAAATTCTTATCACTCGTGAGAAACTTAAGTCTGTGCCATTCTCTATTGTTTTATCTTTGTCTCATTGTGTGAACCAAAGTCTGAAGCTACTCACTCCCTGCTTAGTGGGAGAAATGAAGCCTTTTATCCCCTGGGTATTTATTTACTAACAATTGGTATGTAAGTCTGACCTCTAGTGGTCATAGCTGAAACGACACAACTGCTTATACACATACACGTGTGTGTGTATATATATGTGTGTGTATATATGTGTGTGTGTATGTATATGTATATATATATGTATATATATACATATACATACACACACATACACTCAGGCAAAAAAACAAACAAAAACAAAAAACAAGCAAACAAACGTGTTATCACCTCTAATTCTCAACTTTCCCCTTCACAGTTTTGTTATATTGTAAGTTGTCATGAGAAATTAAATGGGAATTGGGGGTATTTTTGAAAAAGTGGCAGATGACACACAAAGGTTTAACCCACATTTTACAATAAGGTACTCCTATAAACAGCCTATAAAAGAAAAAGAAAAAACCAAACATTTAGATTTCTTTTCTACCTACATAGGAAGGGCCAAAAAATTTTACATAATTTTCCATATTGTGGGGACACTGCAAAGAAGCCATGCATTTTGTGCAAGGGATAACTGGCTGGAACAAATGAGGTTTGGGGCTCAAAAATACTCATTGGCTATTAGAATTAATGATACTGTATTGTGTCCCATGTTTTCCTTCTGTTCTTAGAAGCTATAGTATGAAGTTGCCCTTGAGTAACATGAATGGATGACTTATAATCTTCACTCTCTGTTTCTTTGATCTGTTTCTATCTTTATCTGCTTGTGTCTCTTGTGTTTGTCCCTCTCTATCTCTTGGTTTCTATGTCTGAATGCTCTCTCTGTCTCTGCCACATTGTCGCTTCTCCCTATCTCTCTGTCTCTGTCTTTCTGTCTCAATTTATCTCTCGCCTGTTTCTGTCTCTGTCTTTCATCTCTCTCTGCCTCTGTTTCTTTCTCTTTCTCTGTCTGAATCTCTCCCTTTTTTCTCTGTTTCTTCCCCCCCCCCCACTTCATTACTTTGCCCATAGAAGTTTTATCCTGCTGTATTTTTATGATTTGTTCAGTTTGCTCCTCCTTAGTCATTTGTTCTCAACTCCCAGGAGCTTTCTTATTGGTGCTGGACTTAGTGTAGATAGTCCATTTGATTTCATCTGCAAAGTGCTGAGTGCGTTAGTGCTGATCATTGCTCCAAATGCTGATTCACCTAAGAGTTCTATATTTTCTTTTCAACTTCTCTACTTGTGCATAGCTTGTTTAGATATTTAGCATAATGTAGTAAAGGGGATGAGAATCTAGGTTTATATTCAAAGCTTATGTTCAAGTCTTATCACTACTTATAGCCATGTAACTTTGGGTATAATATTTAAAGAGTGTCATTCTCAGTATACTTATTTGAAAAATGTCAATACTGTTGCTGGATCTCTGGCTTATATAACATATGGCAATAAATAACTCACATGCAAATCATAGCTTGTTGAGGCGAGAGTCAAACAAATTAAACAATCCTTTCTCTACCTTTTTCATTCATCTCTTTTGCTCAGTTCCCTTCATTGTGTTCAGAATGGTCTCTAGTCCCTTCCTCTGCACCCATCTCTGTCTATACAGGATTTTTTTCCATGAAACTTTTTCAAGAGTCATCCTGCTTCCAGGCTTATGATGTTTGATCATGTTCAGAGAGTATCTAGACAATTGTATTTGGTTCTGGATACCATATTTTAAGAAGGCCATAGATATGCATTCAGAAAAGAAGAAATGGTAAAATGATTCAGGACACATTTCATATAAGAGCTAATTGGAGAAACTGGAGAAGAAGAGATTATTTTATTTTTATTTGGGAAAGCAATTCATTTATAGAAGCACAAATGAAGAGCTGATAGAGACTTCTAAAGGCTATATTATCTATCTCATCCAACTCCCTCATTTTACAAGATAAGGAAGCTAATTCCTAAAGAAGTCAAGTGACCTGCTCAGACTCACTCAGATAATAAATATCTGGTGGAGAATGTAAACTAAAGTGTTATGATTCCAAATCCAGAGCCAGTTTCACTTAAAATGTGAAAGATTGCATATGAAAGAGGGATCAGATTTGTTCTTACAGATTATAATTTGGAGCAATATATAGCTATTGCAGAGATGCAGATCTTGTTTTAATTTAAGAATAATTTTTGTAGCACCATGGTTTTGTTTTGTGGCTGCTAGGGGGCACCATGGGTAGTGTGCTGGGTCTCAAATTAAAAAAACCCATCTTCCTGGATATAAATCTGGCCTCAAACATTTACTTGCTGTGTGCCCCTGGGCCAATCACTTAATCTTATTTGCCTTAGTTTCTGATCTGTGAAAGGAGATGAAGAAGGAGATGGGAAAAACCACTCTAGTTTAATCTTTTCCAAGAAAAACCACAAATAGGGTCACAAAGAATTAGACACAACTAAAATGACTAAACCACAATAAATCCAATTTAGAGGTAACCACCTAACATGGAGGACTTAGATAAACTTTCAAAATCTTGACTTTCTATAACTCATTGAATCTACCTAAGTAGAAATTGGGAAACTCAATGCCTTACTTTCCAGTAAAGATGATCCTTAGTTTACTTTATGAGCACTAAGATGCACAAGGCTTAAAATATGAAACAGTTTTATTTTTTCATTAAAGGACACAGGAAAGAAAGACTCACATCATGCTCCAGAGAGTCAAGACACAGGGTTAAGCAAAATAGAGTCAAGAAATAGCCTTATACTAAATAAGTTATAATATATTAATATTTTGAAATATTATTGTTCTATAAGAAATGATCAGTAGAATGATTTCAGAGAGGCCTGGAAAGACTTACATAAATTAATGGTAAGTGAAATGAGCAGAACCAAGAGATCATTTTACATCCATGGCAACAGCAAGATTACATTATGATCAATTATGATGGAGGTGGCTCTTTTCAACAATGAGATGATTCAGGCCAGTTTCAATGATCTTGTGATGAAGAGAGCCACCTATACCCAAAGAGAAAACAGTGGGAACTGAAGGTGGATCATAACATAACATTTTCATTCTTTTTGTTGTTTGCTTGCATTTTATTTTCTTTCTCATTTTTTCCCTTTTTGATCTGATTTTTCTTGTGTAGCAAAATAATTATATAAATATGTATGCATAATAGGATTTAACATATTTTAACATATTTAATATATATTGGATTACTTGTCATCTAGGGGAGGGGGTAGGAGAAAAGAGAGGAAATTTGGAACACAAGGTATTACAAGGGTCAATATTGAAAAATTATCCATGCATGTGTTTTGAAAATAAAAAGCTCTAATAAAAAAAAATTAAAGAAAGAAATAGCCTTACATCTCCTAGAGACCTGCACCATCTCAAAGATATCTAGTACTACCATGAATGGAGCTCTGACAAGGGGAGATTCAAATTTATTCCTCTATCTTGGCATTGAGGCTCTTAATGACTCAAAGACTATTCGTATCATGTTGGTATTTCAATTAGAACTCTTCTTTATTCATGGCCTTTCCTAGGTCTGTTGTGAGACTCTACTGAGATAAGGGATACTTTGCAAACTTTATAGTGCAATGTATAGACTATTATTATTATTATATAATCAGTTCTTCAATTTGGTGAAGATTTTATTCTCTGAGCTTTATACTGGTCCTAAGCAAAATTTATTGAACAATGCAGGGAAATATTAGTAAATGGACTATTGGGGATGGAGGGATGCAAAATAATTTCACTCTTTCACTATAATGCTAAATCCAAGGGTTGATGCACTGTAGCCACTGTTTCTCCTTTGTCATAGCAAGTTTTATAACTTTATATGTCCAGATTTAAACTTCAACAAAGCTCATGATTCATATTGGTCTTGACAGTTAATACAAGCAAATATAATATAGTCCTGTCACCAGTTCTATGAAAATATTGGATCTCTCTGTTTCTTTCTCTACCTAGACTCCTTGGGAATTTTCATCAACAACATTCAATTCAGCAAACATTTATTACATGCTTATGATATATAAGGCACTGTTCTGGGTATGAATGAATGAAAAACATAAATTAAGAAGAGCTAAATAAACAATGCACTAAGAAAACTTAGCTGCTATCACTCTGATAGAGTTACCAGCAAGTAATTGGTAGCCTAATTTATATTACAATGAATGAAAACAATTTTGCTATTGAGAAAAAGAGAGTTTGAATAGGAATAATTAGAAAACACTAAAAGAGGAGGTGGAACCATATTGTAGAAGGTTTTGAGTAACCTGAGAACCTATTGAAGGGGAAAGGAAGGGGATAAGCATTTGTATAGCACTTATCACATGCCAAGCATTGAGCTAAATAATTTACAAATATTATCTTATTTGATCTTTACATTAATCCTTTGATGTGGGTGCTATTACTATTTCTAATTTCCAATTTGTGGTTGAGAAAATTGGGACAAATCAAGGTTAAGTGATTTGCCCAGGATCATATAGATATGTGCATATTATCTATATGATCCTGGGCAAATATATATACATATATCTGAATTAAACTTAAGTTGCATTTATTCTAGTTCAGCACTCCATTCTCTATGCTGCCTAGCTAAAGTATTACTGTTGATTTTTGAAGTGATATATTCAGATCTTGTACTTTGGGCACATGAGAAAAGAAAATAGATATAACAGACCAATGACAAGGCTATTGCAATGATGAGGCAAGAGAGAATAAAGTTAAAGAGTAGCGTGTGATTGGAGAAAAGGGGATGGATTTGGGAGATGTTATATATAATTGATACCTGACCATTGGATAGTGAGATGGGAAATAATGAAGAAGGAAGAGTTAAGGATGACTTCAAAGTTGCAAACTTGAATGACTAGAAGAATGGTGGTATTTTCAACAGAATTACTCAAGGATTGGGAAGAGGGGAAGAATAGGGAGGATAAAATTGTAACATATTACATTTTTGATATGTTGAGCTTGAGGCATTTCCATGAGGTGTAGATATGTCTAGCAAACAGTTGGTACATTAGCCAATATTTCATTGATATTTCATCGAAATAATGCAGATTTCTTTAGAGTGGTTTCTGTATAATTGCTCTGATATAAACATCAGCATAATTTTAATTTGTTTAATAAAGGAATTTCTACTTAATGCTACCACATTTAAATACCTTAAAGTATTTGTAAAATGAAAAGAAAGTTTCTAACAATTGCCTATTACAATAAGGTTTTCTTTCAAATCACAAAACAGCAATTACCACATAATGATAAAAACAAATTTAGCTTGTCTTTTTAAAATTCAATTTCCCGTATGCAGTGAAATTAAAAAGGAATACAGGCAGTTCCCAGTTTAAAAATAGATTTTATTCCAAAGGGTCATACTAAGTTGGTTGTCTTGAACTCTCAATGAATTTTCCCACAGAAGCAATCACCAACATTTGGGAGGAACAATATGAGAAGAAGAAGAAAAAAGATTCTTCAGTCCCCTTTCCCCCAATACACCACATACACACACACACACACACACACACACACACACACACACACACATACACACACACATACACACACACTTCCTTCAACAGAAAGGCTTTCAAGAGAGGGATACCCCTGGGAAATACTTCTTTGTTATAAACCTTGCCACTTTTATCCTGCCTATATTTAGGACCAAAGAAAGTTCATTTGGAAAAACAGCTTGATTTTTTTTTCCTTATTCCTCCTTCTTAGTCCCCTGGTATATGGCATTGCAGAGGGAGAAAAAAATAAACTAATCAAGAATCTCTCCAAATAAGTACTTTCCAAGTCAGATCCATGGATACCACTCACATGGTTCAGAACGGTGAAGGATTTAAAATGGATAGATAGGCAAAAAACAGGACAGTTTCATGAAATCCAAATGATTACTACTACACAGAGCCCATAGGAGGTAGCCATAATAAGTTTCCACCTAGAGAGACTTTAATTTGGAGTCTATTCTTGTCAAGGCCATGTGTGTGGCAGAGGTTCTACCAAGAGGAAGTGGTCATAGAGTCAAAAATTGAGAAATGAAAGGGACTTCAGGGGCCTTTGAGACCAATCTCTCATTTTGCAGATGAAGAAGTTAAAACCCAGGGAGATTAAATGGCCCAAATTTTACAAATGTTATGCCTTAGAGTAAGGATTTAATTCAGATTCTCTGATTTGAAAGCCTGACCTCTTCCCATTGTACAATACTATTTCCTAGGGAAAGGTAGAATAGAATATTAGATGCTATACTCAACTTGGAGTCAAGAAGATTTGTTTTCAAATCTGATCTCAGATACTTATTAGTTATGGAATTTGGGCCAAATCATTTTGCTTGGTTTCTTCATGCATTCAATGACAAGTTTGGACTTGATGGCCTCCAAGAATTTCTTTAGTTCTACATCTATGACCACTTAAGCAAAGTCTTATTAATCTCACCTTATACATAGCTTTGCCATGATCTGATTTTAAAACAACAAGTAACATATTTCTCATCCTTTTCTTTTTTATGAAGTACATAACTTCAAATATGAGAGGGTAAGGGTGAAAGGAAAGAGAGAAGAAGACTGTTTTTACCCAGGTTTATTTCTTTTTGGAGGGGTTTCTTTATGTTGCTGTAACTTAGGTTGCATACTAAATTAACACTGTTATCTCTGTCTTATTCTGTAACCCTTAGGGGAAGCATGAGTTTTTATCCATCTTTCATTCTTAATAATTATGCTTATAAAATTCTGCTTCTGGAAATTCTCTGTCTCTGTGAGAATAGAAACCCAACCGGATGGTTCTCTGGCACATTCTGCCAAAATTATGACACTACTTCCCACATCTTACAGGATGTTCCAACCCATAAACATTCTTTTTGTTCTCTGTACCACATGCTTGGTTTTCAGTGTTCTACTGTTGTGAAAAAGTTCTTGAAAATTTCTTCTTATATTGACATATTTTACTCTTTATAGAGATGAGAAGATACTACATGCACACAATAAAAATTTGTTTCCTAATATTCATAGACTCAAGTTTAATAATACCTGGATGACTTAACTGACGTTGCATTTCTTATTTGAAACCTAAAATTTCACATTAGCAGAAACATAAAAGTCCAGTCCAAGAAAAATAAAGATTCTACATCCTTGTTATGTCTCAAAGATAACTTACTTGCAAAAAATGATTATTTGTAATTAAGGGCTAGGTCAGTCAGGATACCTTCTACTCTGGTATGACTATCATCTCCAGAAAATAGTTGTAGGTTGTGATAAGGTCAAGTATGTTGTTTCTTGTACTCTAGGAATTTCGGAGTGCTTCTAATTGCATTTTAAAATACAATCGGGAAGTGTACAAAAGGTTATGATATTTTGGATATCCAACAAGAATCAAGGACAAGAACAAGAGTTTTAGTACTTCCTTGGGGAAAATCCATACAACATTAATAGATTTTCAAGAGTGCTAGAGAGTTGAGAATTATCATGGGGATCTGACTTTTTGATGTCAGATGAACTTCCAGGAGGCAAATTAATAAGAAACTATTCAAAATAGCCATCATAATGCTCATAAGATCAGAGGCATAAAACTGATAGGTTATTTTAAGGAATTTTAGTGTAACATCTCATTTTATAGATGATAAAACTGAAGTTCATAGAAATTTCATGACTTACTAATGGTAACTCAGATAGTTAAAATCAGCAATAGGATTCAAACACTGGTCTTCCTGACCCCAGGTCCAACACTCTATCCAATATGCCACATTGCCTCTACTGGAGACCAGAAGATTGGTATACAAGCATGGCACCAATATGGCATTTAATATCAAACTAAAATAAAAGGTCACAATTGGAATAGTTCAAACTTCTAAATGGGCTTCTTGAGTAGCTTCATCAGTTTTAGCCAATACTGAATAGTATCAGCACCATGGTTTGCACATATCCTGTTAGCCTTGGAGAAATCCTTTGTTATAACGGCTACAGAGTCTTTCTAGGTCACTCTACATAGAGCAGGATATGAAGGTAGCTTCTTTTGGTGAGCTGAAGCAGGCTATCTCTAAGTAAAGCAAAGAGGGGGAAATATCAAAGATAAAGTCGAACACAATTACATTTGGTATCTATAAGATACAAAAGTATATCAGAATGCCAACGTATTCATGCTAAGAACTATTATAATATCCAGATGAATTTTGTTAATATTTTTTCTAATTCTAAAAAATAATTTTGGTAGTTTTGATTAGTATGACACTTACTGAGTGGATAAGTAAATTAATTTAATTATACTTATAATTTTTTATTATATTAGCTCAGTCTACCCATAAGCAATTTATTTTTTCCAATTATTAGATCTGAAATTATTTTGGTGAAGTGTTTTGTAATTGTGTTCATATAGTTCCTGGGATTATTTGGCAGGTAGACACCCAAATATTTTATATATTTACAATTATTTTAAATGGAATTTCTCAGGATTCTTAACCTGAAGTCTGTGGACATCAGGGTTCATAAACATCTTAATTATCACTATTCTCTAATTGAAATTTAGCATTTCCTTTTATTATTTAAAAACAATATTTTAAGAAGAAAATCATAGGCTTTGTCAGAGTGCCAAACAGCTCCATGACATACACCCCCCAAAAATAACAGAATCCCTGTTTTAAATGATCTTAAGGTTCTCTCCAGTTCTAATATTCTGTGATTTTGCCCTTTCCCCTAAGCTTTAAAGCTAAAAAGAACCAAACCTTCTTCAAATCCCATAAAATAAGCAATCCCTTGATAAGAAACTATCCTGTTGTTTTTATTCAGAAGACAAATTATTCTATGTAGGGTTCATAAACCTAAATAATGTTCATGGGTATAATGCTTATAAGTATAGTTGGCAGAACTAAGTTAACCAAGGGAGAAAGGAGAAAAAAAAAAGAGTAGGAAGAAAAAGCAAAGAGAGGAAATGGGAGAGAGAAGAATTGCTATAAGTAAGGGAGAATGGAATATAAACAAAATGTCTTGAGAGGTAACATGGTGTAATGGGACAAGCACTGGACACAGGTCTAAGTCAAAATAAATAGGATTGAATCCTATGTGTAACACATTCCAGATGAAAGATTAAGAATAGACCCCTTTACCTCTTAGCTCCTCATTTTCTTTATCTGTAATATTTTGAAAATGGGAGGAAGAGGAAAAGAAAAAGAGGGGAAAGAAAGCTATATGGTAACTTTATATTTTTAAAAGAATAACAAATTGCACATAATAGATTTGCAGTTGCTTTTTGTTTTCTATTGCATTATGTTATAAAAGTGATTATTTTTATTTCTTAAGTTTAAATTAAATATAAAAAAGTGATAGTGCTTACATCTTACTTATCAGAATGATTGTGAGGAATAAGCTATTCAAAGATATTTATGCTACATAAATGTGAGCTGATATTTTATTATTGTCTAGCATTGGGAGGTAGTGTGGTTTACTGGATACAGAGCCTTGGAAGCCTTAAATCCAAGTTAATCTGGGGTCAAGTACCATTTCTGACACATACTGGCTGTGTGGCATTAGGCAAATCAATCAACTTCTCAGTACCTAATACAGCTTTGTAGTAATACTGTTTAGAAAATTCAACAAATCAGTGGCATATATTAGGCATAAACTATATATTAGACACTCTACTGAGCCTGGGTGAAGAAAAAAAAGAAAAACATACAAACAAAAATATCAGTCCAACCTTCAAGGAATTAATATTCATTTTTTAAAAAGTTTTTATTTTTGTTACTTAGATTATCATACATATTCTAATTAACCCAACTCCCTCTTAAAGAGCCATCCTATAATGCAATTTTTTTTAAAGAGGGAAAAACATCCACATAACTGACTAATACATAGAAAAAAAGTGTGAAAACAAATGAAAGGTGTAATGCTGATGTTTATGTTTTAAATGGGAGGGAGGAGAAAAAACTACATAACAGTGGTGATAGAAGGTACCTACAGAAGGATGGCTAGCCTGGCCCCTTCTTCAAAATGATGATTCTGGAAAGACCTTATTAATGGGAGAAGGGAAACACAAAATCAAAGAGAGAGAGCATCTCAAGAGTAGTAGTAGTGTTTTCTCGTTTAAGAATGTCCTATAGAACTCAACATGGACAAATGTTTTATTTTTTTTAAACATGGGAAATGTACATTATATGTTTAAGATTCATATCATCAAGAGGTTAACACAAAAGAAAGATTGGCAGCATTAAATTAAACAATTCTAATTGTCTTATACAAATGAGATGCAGAAGAAGAATAGACACAGGGGCATTATTGGGGAGGAGGGCTTGTAATTCTGAAAACCTATTTACATCAGGAATGGTTTTAATAGGCAACACTATATCTATATCTATCTATCGCTATATATAATGAAGGATATGACATTCTTGAAAATCTATAAAGAAATAAGGGGGTAGGGATGAAGGAAGGGGAAAGCAAAGGATATGGGAAGAAAATAAGGGAGGGATTTATGGGTAGGGAAAAGTTAAATAATAGCAAAGCAAGTTAAGAAGCAGAATTAAAGCAAAGTCAGTAGGAATAGGAAAGATGTGTTAGTGTGTCTACATACGTACATATATTATTTTTTTTCTTAACTATATCTTGCTTGGGGGTGGTGGTGGGAAATGAAAGGGGGAAAAAAGTCAATAAGGTACAAAGAAGAGAACAAAAGAACAATTTATAAAGACATAGAGAAAAAACATTCCTGAATATAATTTCTTCTATAATAATAGTATAATATTTATATTCTTAATTTGCTGTTATATATTTTGAATCCTACCTGAAGTTTTTCTGGGCAAATGATAATGTTTTCTTTTGTTTTGTTTTATTTTGTATTTCTTTTCTCCTTTTCTGATTCTGTTTTTTTTAATAAAGTAAAATTTGAAAAAGGGAATGTAGATACAGTATTCACACACAAAAAATAATTTTCTAAATCAATGAAAATGAACCAAATCACAGCTCCAGACCCTGTTCTTCTTGGTCATGGATACCTATGTCACACATTAGTGTCCAATTGCCTCATTTAAAATGAAGATAAAAATTTCTGCCCTACTGACTGCTTTAAAATGAGACAGTGAAAGACTTGTAAATTATAAATTTAAGGCATTAATATTATTAACTTTTGTAAAAATCTTTGGGACTACCTTATCTGCTATCAGTTAGCTATCACTCAGGAAATGAAAATCCAGTTGGATAGAGCTTAAGGAAAAATATGTTAAGATGTCAGATCTTCTCTAGAAATCATTATCTGTTTCATTTCAAAGTTAAATATTTTTTCAGGAAGCCTTTCCTTGCCTCTCCTCCAATTATTTTACCCTTTTATATTGCCTTCCTTCTACTCTGTATTTATATTGTATTATGTTCTATCAAATTGTTTTACATTAGAATGAATATAAGCTTCTTGATGGCAGGCATTCTTTGTTTTTTCTTTGTTTTATGCTTAAATTAAGCTAAAATTTTAATAAATGTTTGATTAATAAAAAGTGATATATGATTTTAAGCCATTATTATATTATTATAACAATAGCGAAAATTTAGATAGGGCTTTAAAATTTACAGACCTTTACAAATATCATGTCACTTGACAATTTAGTATCTTCAGACCTTAATGTTCTTTAAAATGTAGAGGTTATGGGGCAGCTAGGTTGCACAGTGGATAGAAAATTGGCTCTGGAGTCAGGAGGATCTAGATTCAAATCCAGCCTTAGATACTTGACACCCTAGATAAGTCAATTAACCCTAATTGCCTTGAACCCCCCCAAAAATGTAGAGGTTATATTACGATGAGTCTTTAATTCTATGGACATCTTTCTAAGACTACATTTTAGAGTAAATGTGGTTCTATATAAGTAAAAGTAGCTTCCTTACTTGAAGTTTCTGTATTGAGTGATATTTTAAGAACAGTTCAAAAAGGGGAAAAAAATACACAGAGACAGAGAGATAGAGACAGATACACTGATAATGAGAGAAGCAGATATTGATAGACACAAAGATATAGACACAAAAAGACAAAAATAGCGAAACAAAAAGATAGAGAGAAACAGAAAAAAGAGAGAGTTTCACCTTCTGTGTCATGTGGATTATTGGGAGAGCAGGGTTATGCCAGTTTTAGAGCTTCTGTATTTGATTTTGAAACATCCGTTCTTCCTGGTCTCCTTTATAATTTGATCAATATGAAGAACTTTGGGTATGCTCACTTGCTCTTCTATGCAGATTGTAATCCCTATTTAAGAATTATATAAATCCCAAGAGGTTATTTAGGAAACAGGTATATTAAATGATTTGCCTCCTCTAGGTCTTGCTGACTCTACACTCAGTACTTTGTCCTCTATGCTAGGTTACATCTCCCTCAGTTAAAAGCAGCAATAATGCATGATATCCTATCTTGCAGAGTCATTGTAAGGATCCATGAGAATACATTTAAGTTCCCACTAAGAATAATGTTGTAAGAAAGTCATGTTTCTTAGCATTTTAATGAATAATTTTTCTCCTTCATGAGCTACATATTTCTGGAAACACAGGAAAAAACCTTCAAGATAGGCATATAGTCAGCTGAAGGAAGCAAAATAAACACAGACAATTCCTTACCTTAAAAATAGGTTATGTGCAAAAGGTCATTGTAAGTCATTTGGTTGCAAACTGGAACAATATTCTCTATTAAAACAATATCGAATATGGTGTTTTGGTTACCCAGACAGTAATAAAAACACAATATAGATGTAGAAGTGTTATACTAAAAATAATATAGAACCTGCCTCCTGTGTATAGCAGTGCTCTTATAGGAAAATAGTTTCCTAATTCTAATGTTTGATGGGAACTATAATGTAGTGTGATGAAAAGTGTTCTGATTTTAAAAAATAAAAAGATCTGGGTTCAAATACCATTTCGTTACCTACTGCATGACTTTAAATAGGAAGTTACTTAACTTCTCTGGGACTTGGTTTCTTCATCTGTAAAATGGAAGAGTTGGGCTCAGTGGCCTCTCAGGTACAATCCACCTCTAAATCTATGATCCTATGAGTTTTCCCTTCCAAGAAGTGCAGTGGCTTCTCTCCACACCCTGATTTCAAATCTAAGCTGTAGAATTAAGGACTCTAAAATTCCAAGCTACTGATGACCATTTATGTAGCTGAACATAAGGGTTCTGACGTAGAGATAAAAAAGCACCAATAGAGAGGGATGGTCATGAGAGTAAAGGAAAGACATTCTGTGGCTGATGTCAAAGTTTCAGAGAATAAAATATAGATTTCATGTCTCAATGCTCAGAGAATTGAGAGGAGCCACAAAGTATTTAAGTGTAAGGAGACTTCTTTTGGAACAGAAACAACATACAGGCTCCTGGCTGCTTCTCAAAAGGATCAAGAGCCAGGGAACCTATTACAAACACAGAAGGGAATACAAAGAAGCACATAACCATCATAGTCAAATGTTAGGATTATTACTAGGTGCTAACTCGGTTGTCTAATTTAGCATGGTACTTAACAATTCTCTAGTTCAGAGTTCACACATTTAAAGATTTTCAAACCTTTAAAGGAGTTTACATTGGTTCCTTAAGGAGCACCCACAAGCCCAGGGAGTACCCACAAGCCCAGGGAGTACCCACAAGCCCATTCTCTGGGAGGATATAAGGAGACAGGATTCAGGAAGGAGGGGTCATTTCGAGATTCTACTGTGGTGCTGGCTGGCGACACCTCAACAAGAGCAGATTCACTAGTCTAAAGGAAAAGCCTGCTCATGGACTTCTGGGAGATTCACAACTAGGATTGACTTTTGGGAAACCCACACTCTTGGAGGCAGAGTTTGATTCATTCCCACATCTACCTTTGTGATGGCTGATGACTTTGGATTCAGAGGAGCTAGAGGGAGACATTCTGACAGGAGCTAAAGCCAAGGCTGCCTCCAGAAGCCCTCTCCCCCCTCAAGAAACCTGCTCCCAGAGAAAAGGATTTACAGAAAAGAAATCTCCTCCCAGAGAACAATCGCAATCTAGAGACAACAGGACTTCACTGTCAAGCCATTGTAAATTCCCTAGACACCAGGCATTCACTTCTATATTCTCTTAATCACAACATAATCACTATCACAAAGATTAGGTGATTTGATATCCACACAAAACTCTAGCTATAGCATAGATTTTATTCAAGGTGCTTTATTCTCTCTAACTTAGATGTAAGTAGAGACTATAATATTATCTGAACTTAGATTCATTGCTGACTTTAAGACCAAGGACTGTAATAAATAAAAGGACTAATATAGAGGTTCCATGGGAAATATTACTACCAAAAGGGAAGTGGAAAAGTGGATTACAGTGGTGTCAGTAATGGAGCCTGAAGAATGGGGGCAAAGTGATTCTAGGCAATAAATTTCAAATGGGCTTGCATTTCATTTTTTACTCATTCAACCTTTTTCCAGAAAAAAAATTGTTAAACACTAAATGGGTACAAAACATTTTGCAAGGCACAAAGGGAGTTGAAAAACTTCAGTAAAAGACATACCCTGCTCTTAGAGAACTCAAATTCTTGTAAAAAGATAAACCATAAACAAAGAAACACACATACACATACATATATACATACATATGTATATATACACACATACATATGTGTACATATACATATATGTGTATATATATATATATGACTTGGGGCTAGAAGAGACCTTACAAGTCAATTAGTAAGCCCCTATTAATTTTACATTTGAAGAAAGGGAGCCCCCAAAATCAATTGACCAAGGATATATAGGCAGTAAAGAGCAGAGCTGTAGAGAAAACTTGATCATTTGATTTTCTTTGATTCTAAACCCAAAGCTATTTCCACTATCTGTCTCACTGCAGATCAGTATTCCGTAAGACTTTTTTGTAAAGTAGAGGTTTTTAAGTCTTGTATTTGTAAGTTATTTTAAAATAGCTTGAGGCCACAATGATTTTATAGGTATAGACACAAGTAGTTTTCCTTTTCTTGAAAATGTCTAGGGAATAGAAAAAGAGCAGTTAAATTTCATAAGAATAAAATATTTTGAAAATCACTAATTTGCTGGAAACTTTGGTGTTCCTGTTGCTATAACCCTACTTTGTTAACTTTCATAGAAGCTAGAATTCTGCCAAGTATCTAGTAGTTGCTTAATATGCTTCATGAAACATTTCAAAGAATCTTTGAGTTAGACCTCAGAAATCATGAATCTCCTAAAAAATGTTATAGACAAGTGATCATTCAGTCTCAACTTGAAGACCTGCAATGATAGTAAATGTACAATCCTAGGAAGCTCAACAGCTATAATCTTTAGAAAGTCTCACCTTATATTGAACCTAAATTTGCCTCTGCAACTTTTACCCATTATTTCTATTTTTTGCCCTCAGGTGCCAAGCAGAAAAAAAAAATCCACACATGACCCTTAAAACATTCAAAGCTAATAAGCAACCCCCACTGTGAACCTCTTTTTCCCAGAGCATTCTCAGTCTTCTTTCAACTGAGACTTATATCAAATGCTCTATCATATTTTCATGATTTTTTCAAACTCTTCAGTATGTTTCCTGATTTTGCAGCATCCTTATTAATATGTGATGTCTAGAGCTGAACAAACACTGCTGATGTGAGTTGCTGAAGGAGGCTGAGTACAACAGAACTCTCATATTCTCCATTCTGGAATTGAAATAACAAAGCTTAAGTTCTTATAATGTTAAAGTTCTGCAGCAATGCTTCATCATGATGCGGAGGTGATCCTGGTTTTCAAAAGTCATGCCAATTAACTATCAGTTTTACAGGATCCTACCTAAGGGGCCCTAGGAACTTTCCATCAGCATTGAATTTGAAACTTCTCAAATATTTTGTCTCTTTTATTAAAGTGAGAGCAACTTGAGATCAAGGATGTTTTAATTTTTTATCTGAACCCTCCTCAGCACTTAGCATACAGGCTGTATGTAGCAAATGCTTTATAAGTAGCTTTTTCATTCACGAACTCATTCATACATGAATATACCCATTTATGCATTCAAGAATGTATGCATCTATTATTCCATTCATCTATTTATACATATATTCATACAGAGGTAAGATTTTATGCCTAGGCCTGGGGATTCATTCTTTTGTATGAAGACTAGCTTAGTTCTATGGTCTATGGCCTTGATGAATGAGAAGGTGAAACCCTCTGCCCACAGAAATTCTCCAAAGTCTAGTTAAAAAGTTGGAGAGGGCTTATGCTTACATTGCTGTAGGCAGTTCCCATCTCAACAGAAGCAAAAGTCCCAAAATACTGAGGAAGTTGATAGTAATTTTTGGCAGTAACATCCACTGTTAACTCACATGGAGCTTTCAGCATCTTAAAACATATATATGTATTTTTAATATGTACACCCATCTAGTCATTCTCCTCCTCTGTCTTATATTTGTAGTCACAATCTTTTGAACTTGTGTGATTGGCTTTTTGGACCAAACCAAATACTTGACATTGCTGATTTTTATGTGTTTGTTCAAAAATAGGATCATAGATTTAGAATTGAAACAGAAATGACTAATCAATTAAAAAATATAAAGCATTTATTATCTGTCAGGCTCTGATTTAAACTCTAAGGAAACAAAGACTTAAAAACACCCTTTCTTTTCCTCAATATTAGAACCCAGTTAGAACACTTTCTCCCTGCTCTCATTTTATAAATTAAGAAACAAGAAGCTCAGGCAAGAATATGTTGGAGCTGGCTCAAATTAGCTCTTGAGAGTTGAATTAAATTCTCATTGTGCACATTTACATTTTAGAAATTGGCAAAAGTTACAAATTGGGGCTTGATTTATTATTCTGTTGTTTGTCTAGACTTAAGAAAGTGATGGAAAAAAATGCTAATAGTGCATATTGGATTTAAATGTGTGGTTGCTTATACTTCCCGCCCCCCCCCCCCCCACCCTGGAAAATCAGTTGTTAAATACATACTGGCACAATCCCAGGAACAGGAACAGGAAAAGACTTGTCACAGGTCATACAAATGGTAGAGCTGCAGCTTTTCTTATGCTAATTCCAATGCATTATGATGTTTCCACTGCATCATGCTGCTTTTTAGGTATGTTTTAGCACTGGACAGCTCCTTCTCTCAATGAGGTCAATGAAAACAAAAAGCACAGAGAAGATAAAGTAGGTTCCCATGATCAGGGCGCAGGGAAAGATACCTACCTCACTTTCTTTTTAATATTCACCTAAGTCTCTCCTAAGAAGACTAGAGTAACCACAACTGTTCAATCTGGAGCATTTAGGGAAAACAGAAGCAAGCATTCCTTGTAGTCCCAGAATATTGCATTGCTTACTTATATATGTTTCTAGCAGCTTGCCTGATGATGCATTTGAATAATGAATGAGACCTCAAGGGGAGGGAAAAGCAACTAATTCTGTATTTTTCCTTAACACAATATTAGCTTTTCTCCTCAGACATGGAGTGACTACAAAGGGCTTGTGGGCTCTAAGAAATAATTCTTGCTCAGCTGAATAAGACTTGAAACTACAAAAGTAGCTACATAGCTGATCACATAGAAGAGAATGTAAAATGTTAACAATACTCAGCTTTCTTGATCAGGCTTTATAGCTCAAATGTGAGCTGCATAACGCAACTACTGAGCCTAGCATGCCATTAATATAGTTTATAGTTTTTGGACTGGACTGATGATTTTTTTTTGAAAGGAGAATTTCCATTAAGGAAAGCCCCTCTACTAATGCTCATTGGCAATTGCCCAAGGTCATATAGCCAGCATTGTCATAGGTGAGTCCCAACCTTTAATCTGAGGCCAGTTCTATACACAATTTACCATATGTAGTCTCTTAGATAGCTCATAGATCATTAAACTATATAGTCAAAAATCTGAGGGAGGGATCAATTCAAAATATAATATTAAGGGGAGAAAGAAAGAGAATAACCACTTAAATAGTACCTACTATATATTAGTATATACACATATATATACACACACATATATATACATATATATACACACACACATATATATATATACACACACATATATATATACATATATATACACACATATGTATTTGTATATGTGTATATATGTATATGTAACACACAAATATGTAGATAATATTCCTATACAATAAATATTGTACATTTATTAAAACTATATGTAATTTTATAATGATGTATAAGTATATGTAATCTATATATAAAATATAAGAATATATACATATCCCTATATAATAAATATTGCACATTTATTGTAAACTAGAACAATTATTATTTATACCTTCCAGCTAAGGAAACTGGGGCAAACAGAAGTTAATTGAATTGCCAAAAATAAACAGTTAGGAAGCTTCTGAGGCTAGATTTGAACTCAAGTATCTATACGTCTATAATGATAATAATAATAATACATTTATAGAGTTTATTGTAATTGATAAATAACTTTTTTATTCTTCTGCTTTTCCATTTCCAAAATAACACTCTGATATGGGCAGAGGATGTTTCTCTCTCCCTTACAGATAAGGAAGCTGAGAATGAAATGTGATAAGTAAGATCACTACTAGCCCTAGCATTAAGAGCTAGCAAATAATTGAGCATACAAAGAAGTGTAAAAAATTCTCAAGAATATTACAATTGAGTTGAAGAGCCAAGACAAAAGTATGTCAGATATTAAATAATAATATAAAATTTAAATAATAGCTCAAGGCAATTGAAGAGATGTCAAAAGGTGGTACATGATTTATAATCAAGTTAATGATACAGGCAGTAAATACTATAGGAGTTCAGAAGAACTTATTACTTCCCATGGTAATTCCTTCCACTCTTGATAGTTCTAATTCCTGGGAAGTCTTTACTTTAAATTGAGCTGAAATCTGTCTCTCTATAATTTTCACTCACTGTTTATGCATTATGGGGCAAAGTAGAACATATCTCATCCCCTTTTCAGATGACTTTATACCAAATACTTGAAAATAGCTGTGATAGCCTTCTCTAAGACTTTCCATGTTAAACATTTCCAATTCTCCAACTGATTCTTTTACTCTCCCAATGCAGTATAAATTCCTTAAGGATATGGTCTGTCTCATTTTTGTCTTTACACCATCAGCACATTGCCAAGCAGATAGTAAACAATTAATAAATTACTGTTGTTTGTTTGATTGGTTGTCTTGAGGCCTTTCACCACTGTGATGTTCGAGATATGAACAAGTTTGTCAATGCTCCTCTTAAAATATCCTGCTGAGAACTAAACACAATTCTACAGATTTAGTCTTACTAGAGAAGAAAGCAGGGGAGTATCATCTCTCTCCTTCTAGATTGACTGCCTCTATGAATTCAGACTCCAGGTGGCAGAGCACTCAAATATAGACCTCCTTTAACTTGACATTGATCAGTTACTGCTTTTTGCATCCAGTTATTTTCATGGTTTCAATAATTACCACTATTCATCACTCTTAAACCTATTCCCTAGCGTTTATTTCTCTCCCTGGCTCTGTTCCCATATTTCCATCTATTTACCAAACATTTCTACTTGGATGGTCCACGTTCACTTCAAACGTGTCAAAAACTATACTATTCATCTTAACTTCTTAAATTGGCTCACTTTCTTAGTTCTTTTGTTTCTATTCATGATACTGCCATTCTGCCTTCTCTTAGTCTTGAAACTTGATTCATTCTTTACTTTCTTCTCTTTCTCACCTTCTATATCTAATCTACCACCAGAGCTTCTTGAGTCCTCCTTAGAATTACGTTTTGTACCAATGATTATCTTCCTTTCTAATTCCATTACCACTTTTCTATTTCAATCCTTTAGCTTTCTGAAAGCTCTGTAAATCTCCTATCTCTCCTGCTCGTCTATGATATATATTTATCTCCCTGAAGCACTACTTTGTTCATTCCATAACTCTACTACTCAAAACTTTTCAGTAATTCTTCTTTGGGGCAGCAAAGTGGCACAATAGATACAAAACCAGACCTGGAATTGGGAAAGGTCACCTTCCTGAGTTGAAATCTGGGCAAGTCACTTAACCTTGTCTATCTCAGTTTCCTTCATAAAATAAGCTAGAGAAAGAAATGACAAAGCACTTCAGTATCTGTGCCAAGAAAATCTCAAATAGAGTCCTGAAGAATTAGACACAACTGAACAAATTATTCTTTATCCAAGGAATTAAACACTATCTCCTTAGCTTAGAATTTAACACACTTCACAAATTGCCCCTAATATATAGTATAGCAGGAAAAAAAAAAAGACCAGATTTGGAGTCTGAAGATCTGAATTCAAATCTGGATTTGCAATTTATTGTCAATGTAAGGATAAATTGATTAGATCAATTTCTCTAAGGTCTTGGTAGCATAACTAGATAAAAAAGGTAGAATCTAGAGGAAGGCAACTAATATGGTAAAATATATACATATATATGTAATATATATGTGTATGTGTTTGTGGTGAACTTCTTTTATAAAACTTTTTTTCTTTTTGCCAAAAAGGACATTTATTTATTTGTCAAAGACAAAATGAAGAGGTAAAAAAGGTAAATATGAAATAGATTTTGGAGAGTAAGAGGGTTACCAAGGAAAGGAGTTTGGAAGAGTCCATTAAAGGAATATGCCATGAGGGCTGAGTATGCCATTGAATGGCAGGTTAGATCTGTAAAGGAATTTGGTAGGTTAACCAGAGTTAGCTATAGTAAGGACACATATGAAGGAAAGAGAGAGAGAGAGAGAGAGAGAGAGAGAGAGAGAGAGAGAGAGAGAGAGAGAGAGAGAGAGAGAGAACCTCATATATGACTTAGTTCTATAAAACATTTTGTTCAAAGAACTAGGAATATAGTCATAGAAGAGTGATGTCAAACACAGTCTATTGCTCTATGCAACAAGAATGGCTCAGCGAGATTAAATGTAATTTAGAAATGTTTTTAAAATAGAATAGGTAATAATAGTATGGGTTTTCTAAATCAATGAACAGTCTTCAGGGACTTTTAACTATGGGTTAGTGGTCCTGTTTCTATTTGGGTTTAATACTATTGCCCTAAAGAAGAATTCAGAAGGATGTCAGAGGAGTTTTCTAGGGATGTCATAGTTTAAAAAAATTAGATGTTTTATTTTGTTTTTTCATTTTTTAGTCCCAGAAGGAAAAAATAGAGCAATGGATGAAAGTTACAGTGGGAAAAATTTAGACTTCATGTAAGGAAAAACTTTCTGATAGAACCATCCCAAGGTTGCCTTTTGAGATGGGTCCTCTTCTGGGAGATCTTCAAACAAAGGTTGGATGGTGACTGGTAAGGGAAATTATGGAGGTAATTGTTAATCAATTAAGAATAAGGCTAGATGAACTTTGAGATCACTCTCCACTCTAAGATTTTATGATTCTGAAATGAGATCTCCAAGAGAAAAAATATATATCACCTTTTGCCATTTAGATGAACTGAATCTTTTACTGTCTTTTATTGTAGCTCTGTGTGTGTGTGTGTGTGTGTGTGTGTGTGTGTGTGTGTGTGTGCACGCATGCCATACCTTTTCATACTAGGTTGTAAATTATAAGGTCTAACACATCTTTTTATCCCCTGCAGCTTCTAATATAAATGACTGCTGAATATGTATATGGAGAACAGACATCTAGGACTGAATCCTGGCCAATGCTCATATAATTGAAAAAAAAAAAAAAAGAAACTAGTCAAATAAGACATTTAAATATGGATTGGATTATTAGAGAATTATAAAAGCAGTTTGACAGTTAACAACAATAGGAGAGAGTTTCAAGAATGACAGAGTAGCTTTCAGAGTTAATATTTCAGAGAAATTGTAGTGAATGACTAAAAGAGACCTGAGTGATAACCTCAGGAAATGAAGTTCAGAGGAAATAGATGGATAGAGTATTTATTAAGCCTTTGCTGTGTACCAAGTACTATACTAAGCTCTGGGGATACAAATATAAACAAACAAGTCCATTCCTACTAGAGGTGTGCAGGACAAGCTTTTGCAGACTACTGAGAACCAATTTTTAAATTTTCTATGTAAATTGAATCTTGAAAGATTCAAATGCTACAAATCAACATTTTTATTTTTTTAATTGTCTAAATTTAAGAAAAGGAAGGGGGAATGTTGATAATGCACACTAAATTTTAAAATATTTTTCATACTTCTTTTTCAAGAATTACATTATTACATATTTATCAACACAATCCTGAGTCCAGCCCTAAAAGAACTTACATTCTAAAGGATGAAGACAACAAATAGGTGTGATGTTCTTGTTTGGTTTTCTGGAGGTCTTGGGACCAGCCTTCGTTTCTGTTCAGTAATCACCACAAGCGTAGCCAGGTGTTAAAGTCCAAATCGTTTATTATCTCCTTCACAATCTTGTCTCCTTTCCTGGGACCTGGGCTAGCTTTCTTAGAGGCCTTCCGGAGTTTTGGTTTCAGTGGAGAAGCTAAGGAGGAGAGCCCTGCCACCAAGGTCATGTGACATGGTATGAATGAATCTATCTCTGAGTTCCCAGGATTGTGCTTCAGCCTCCAGTCTGCTTGTCTTCTCTGGCTCTCACTCTGGCTGAGTTTGTCCCAATTTATATGCTTTCTTACAGTTATGTTATCATAAGTATGAATCTTGTAGAATTATATTAAATACTAAGCACATGTACTGAACTAGAGAACTATTAAGTACTATGCCAAACTAGATAACCATTGTCTTTATCAGTTCCACTGATTTAACACTTTGTAAGAATCCTTGTTTCATAGTTCTGGCCCATAACAAATAGGGAATGATGAAAATTTAAATTTGAGAGGAGGAAGGATAACTATTTCAATGCACAAGGAGGAATTAGAGAGTCTAGGAAAGAATGAATTAAAATGCATGGGCAAGATTGTTTCTGGGGAAAGTGTTCTGGGAAAGATAAAGGAGGAAATGCCAAGGGCTGAGATTTCCTAGTTACAACATGGCAGGCTAGGAGAAGAAGGTAGAATCTGTGGAGAGTCAAGAAGAAAATGAGATGAAACATTGGCTAGAGTCTCATCTCATTTGGTCCCAGGGATTGAATGAAGTACCCAAGAATCAAATGATAAAGATATTTGGAAGTGAATAGAAGGAAACAAAAGATTATACATAATGACTTCAGTAAGGAGAAAGGAAGTTAGATTTATGACTTGAAAATAGTAATTTACAATATCCATTATGTAATATAATCTAGTGAATTGGCAAGACATTAAGTAGAAATGTGTGTGAGGGTGGGGTAGTCCAGTTCAAATTAAGTAGCCAATAATAAATAGACTAGTTGATCAGTGGAATAGGTTAGATTCACAAGACAAAACAGTCAATAATTACAGCAATCTAGTGTTTGACAAACCCAAAGACTCCAACTTTTGGGATAAAAATTGCTGGGAAAAATGGAAATTAGTATGGCCAAAACTAGGCATGGATCCACACTTACCACCATACACCAAGATAAGATCAAAATGGGTTCATGATCTAGGCAAAAAGAATGAGATTATAAATAAATTAGAAGAACATAGGATAGTTTATTTCTCAGACCTGTGGAGAAGGAAGGAATTTGTGACCAAAGAAGAAGTAGAGATCATTATTGATCACAAAATAGAAAATTTTGATTATATCAAGTTAAAACTCTTTTGTACAAACAAAACTAATGCAGACAAGATTAGAAGGGAAGCAATAAACTGGGAAAAACATCTTTACAGTTAAAGATACTGATAAAGGCCTTATTTCCAAAATATATAGAGAATTGACTCAAATTTATAAGAAATCAAGCTATTCTCCTACTGATAAATTTCATCATCTGAAAATTGTCTGTTCATATGAAAGGATATGAACAGACAATTTTCAGATGATGAAATTGAAATTATATCTACCCATATGAAAAGGTGTTCCAAATCATTATTGGTTAGAGAAATGCAAATTAAGACAACTCTGAGATACCACTACACACCTCTCAGATTGGCTAAGATGACAGGAAAAGATAGTGACAAATGTTGGAGGGGAGGTAGGGAAGCTGAGACACTGATGCATTATTGGTGAGTTGTGAATGGATACAACCATTCTGGAGAGCAATTTGGAAATATGATCAAAAAGTTAATCCAGTAGGGTTACTACTGGGCTTATATACCAAAGAGATATTAAAGAAGGGAAAGGGATCTGGATGTGCCAAAATGTTTGTAGCAGCCCTTTTTGTAGTGGCTAGAAACTTGAAACTGAATGGATGCCCATCAATTGGAGAATGGTTGGGTAAATTGTGGTATATGAATGTTATGGAATATTATTGCTCTGTAAGAAATGATCAGCAGGATGAATACAGAGAGGCTTGGAGAAACTTACATGAACTGATGCTAAGTGAAATGAGCAGAACCAGGAGATCATTATACACTTCAACAACAAGACTATATGAGAATCAATTCTAATAGACATGGCTCTCTTCAACAGTGAGAGGATCCACATCAGTTCCAATTGATCAATAATGAACAGAACCAGCTATACCCAGTGAAAGAACACTGGGAAATGAGTGTGGACCACAACATAGCATTTGCACTCTTTCTGATATTGTTTGCTTGCATTTTTGTTTTTCTTCTCAGGTTATTTTTACCTTCTTTCTAAATCTGATTTTTCTTATGTAGCAAGATAACTGTATAAATATGTATACATGTAGTGTATTTAATATATAATTTAACCTATTTAACATATATGGGGCTACCTGCCATCTAGAGGAGGGGGTGAAGGGAAGGAGGTGGAAAGTTGGAACAGAAGTTTTTGCAAGGGTCAGCGTTGAAAAATTATACATGCATATGTTTTGTCAATAAAAAGCTATTTTAAAAAAGAAATGAAATATCCAAAAATTTTAATCTGCCATGTCAGCATGTTTTTGTGGTCATCCAATAATACTGCCACAGAAGGGCCAAGAGTAGGGAATAATGTAGTAGTTGGAATGATTGGTAGAAGATGAATGCAGTAAAGGATTCTAAGGTATTAATAAGGGTTGCCTTTAAGTGAATGATCAGAATTTGGTGCACTTAAAAATGCACTAATTAGGTGATTTGGAAGGGTGTAGAGATTATAGGTTCCAATCAATGCCAAGATCCTGTTTGGTTCCTATGCTGCTGATATGGACCAGTGAATGGATATGTTCCTTCTTCATTCTTCTTTGTTCTACTTGGAACCAAGAAGTTCAAAGAAATGTGTTAATGAGGGTTCGAATAGGCAGGCAGTAAACAGACACTTGCTTAGTGTCAGCTGTGAGGTTGATGGGGAAAAGCTTGGCAAGCATGATGTCATGTGATGGTATCAACAAGGAAAACATAAGGAGGGTGGTAAACAAAACAAAACAAAACAAAGCCCCGATTATTTGACAATGTTAGTACAGGAGGTGAGGCACAGTGGATAGAATATCTTCCTGAGTTCAAATTTAGCTGTAGACACTTAGCTGGTTATCCCTAAGCAAGTCACTTAACCCTGTTTGCCACACTTTTCTTCCTCTGTAAAATGAGTTGGAGAAGAAAATACAAACCACTCCAGTATCCCTGTTAAGTAAACCCTAAATGGGGTCACAACAAGTCATTCATGACTGAAAGACTAAACAAAATGGCAAGGATTATGAATTATCAGATGAAGAATGGTGGCATTTCAATATTCTAGAACTGGTATTTGCAGAATTGCCATTGCTACATTGAGACTCTGGTAATAAAAAAAAAATGAAGGGGAATGCAAACTCTCTGACATTTTAGATAGGAAGTAAGTCCTAAATTTCTATTTTCAGACTTCAGGATTTCAGTCTTGTTTCAGGACTTGAAATCCTCTGTGCTATGAGTTCAAATATTTTTGCTGGAAATGGTACAAGGTAATTTGACTACATGTCCCTTGATCTTAAATAACTTTAGAGCTAACCTTCACCAAAAATTGCACTCAGACAGATTTGATTTTGACTCACCCTATGAGCTTCCTTTCAGGGTCCACAGCATGTGCCTATCCATATTTGCAATCTTAACTCTGTTACTTAAGCTCAGGAATTTATTTCTACAATTATAATATTATGGGCAGGGACTAGAAAATAGAATTACAAAGTAGTCTTCAAATCCAAGGCCTCTAAACTGAGGCACTGTGAGACTGGAATTTGGCCAAAGTTGCCCAGATACTAATTTAGATGATCTCTAAGGCCTCTTCCTGCAATATTTGTTCTAAGCTACTTAGAGTCTGCTTCCTTTTTCTTAGGTTACTTTTTCTCTCCTTCCTGGGGGTATTTGCATTTTAATTTATTCAAACATATGGTCATATTTTAAATCTATGAATTGTCATAAACATGAGCATTCAGTCTGAAATTGTCAAAATCCAAATGAATGAATCTCAGAGAAATTTCAAGAACCATATAACTGTTTGTGGATAAATCTTAATCATGGAAACTTGGCTGACTTCTTAGATTTTTGTCTAGCTTCCTCAATAACTATGAGGATTTTTTCAATTCCTTTTTGTAATTACATATCATTTTAGTATTAAGAAGACAAAAGATAGGTGGTGATCAATCTTTTTCAATGGTCTTTCCAAAAACAAAAACAAAAACAAAAACAATGTTTCTTAATGAACAGCACTAGATATGAAATGAAAATGACCTGGATTCAAATTTTACCTAAAACACTTAACTAGCTATGTGAACCTGGACTCATCACATAAATTCTCTGAACTTCAAAGTCCTTTTCTGTAAAACAGGAATGATAATAATGCTTCTCACATAGGGTTAGAATAGATTCAAATGAGATTATGTTTGTACCCTGCATTACAGATCTGAAAAGACTTTTTTTTTTTTAATGGGAGTTGTCAAGCAGACTAAACTAACCTCTAACTTGTGGGTGGCCAAAGCCAAGCAGAGCAAGCTAGAGACTGGAGAGTTAAGAATCAAGCAGAAGTTTAATTTCAAAGTGAGGGAAATAGCTTGGTAGCAAAGAAGCATATGTTAAGAGCCCACTCCTAGGAGAGGGGGAATCAGCTTTAGTGTGTCCAAATCTCAATACTTCAACTGATGGCTTTGCTGTGAGCTTTTGCTGACAATGAGGGGTAACAGCAACAATGTGACAAGTTTGATTCATAGCAAGGCTTCATAGACGGATCATGGATATATTGGGTGCTAGTCTGAGCTCAGAGAATACCTGATGTGGGTCAAAATAATGCAATAATTATATGAAACAATTCTGGGATTTTGCTGTGGCTGAGATCAACCCACTGCAAAGGATTGTTGTTATGCCAAGCTTGGGACAGGAACTTAGCTATGGAAAACAGAGTATCCCTAATATCTTAACAGAGTTGATATTAAACCAAATCAATTCACAATGAAATAAAGTGGATTTAAGTCTGATTCAAAATGACATAACAGAATCCATGCATGTGAAAGTTAGTTTAAAAAATAGTTGTGCATTTGGAGAAAATTATCCAAAAGGGAAATATAAGTTAGCTGTGCTCTGTGCTCAAATTCTTAGAGAAAGATCCTTAAAGAAAGTTCTTAGCCTGAGGGAAGGGAGAGATTTGTGTCCCTAGGAGTGTATGTGCATTAAAATGAGTTCATCCTATTTTACAGTTTTTTACTTAATTTTTTGATCCAAGTAGCTATTTTTAATTTAGGAAAAGGGAACCTCAATTGCAGGAATTTTGCAATGAGACATTATTCAAAGGATAAAAATGGTGTACTTACTGTGCTTTTTGCTTTTTCAAAGCATACTTTTTTAGGTTTTATAGGTTGGCAAGTGTCCAGGCTGAAATGATCTAGGAGTAAGATTAAAGACAAGGCTCTTTGGCTTTGAGTTGTAGCCTACTTATTGACATAGGATTATGGGCCAAGCTGGAGCATCCCAACTGTTTTTTTTTTTTGTTTGTTTGTTTGTTTGTTTGTTTTGTTTTGTTTTTTTAACTTTGTCACCATAATAAACTAATGCTGCCACCCTATGTTGACAAATTCCAATTATAACCTAAGTACATATGTACAACCTCATCCTCAAATGGCTCTCTTAGTTATACATAATAGCACACCAGCTGTGGCTCAAGGTATAGGGAGATGGGAAAGAGGCAAAGTTCTTATGAATTATGAGGAAGAAGTTGTATTAATATTCTCAATCACCTTTTTTTAAAACTATATGATTTATCTTTGAACCAATCTGATTTTCATACATATACACACACATACACACACACACGCACACACACACACACATATGTGTATAATAGATTTTTTTCTCTAAGTGATAACTATTAGCTAGGTGATAAAGCAAATAGACTACTGGACCTGGAGTTAGGAAATTCTTCTTCCTAAGCTTAAAACTGGTTTCAAACAATTACTATCTGTGTGACTCTGGACAAGTCATTTAACTGTTTGCCTCAATTCCTCATTCATTAAATGATCTGGAGAAGGAAATGGCAAACCACTTCAATATTTCTGCCAAGAAAACCTCTTGAAGAGTCATATAAAACTGAAATAACAATTTAACAACAAAATAGTCAATTATCAATGACAAAACACTGCAGGCACCACAATCAGGTCTTCATCGCCTCCCATTGCAATGGCCTCCCAATTGTCTCTCTGCCTCAAGTCTCTCTCTACTTCAAGTCTTCCTTTACAGGACTGCCAAGCTAATCTTCCTGAAGTGCAGAACTGATCATTTTGACTGCTTTACTAAGTTTACTCCATCAGCTTCCTTTTGCTTCTATTGCTCAATCTCCTGTTGAGATTCCAAAACATTTCACAGATTGGCCCCAACCTATCTTTCCAGTCTCATTATCAATTACTCACTTTACAATTCTATCCTTTTGAAGTATCAAAATTACCTTCTTGCTGCTCCTCACAAAGAATCCTATACCTCCTATCTCTGAACCTTTGTACTGGCTCTCTGGAAAGCTTTCCCTCCCCTTCTCTGATTCACAGAATGACTTCTTGAGTTCCTAGTACAATGCCTGGCATATAACAGACTTTTAATTAATGCTTGTTGATGGGTTGTCAACCACTTATTATGAGATAAAAGTCAATCTCTAATGCTACCACTTAAGGCAATGCACTAATGAATGTACTGTCCTTGTTCTGTCCTCTGCAAAACAAACAAAAAACAAAAACAAAAACAAAAACAAAAAGCAGCACAGATTCAAGAATCTTTCAGGGACAATTCCCTGCCAAAGATCATAGGAGCATAGATCTAGACCCAGAAGAGGTCTTAGAGATGATCAAATCCAATCCCCTCATTTTATCAATGTAGAAGGAAAGTAGTCATTCTCAAATTTAGGAGGTTGAAGGCCCCGGTTCTAATTCTGTTTCAAAGTACATGACTCAATTCAACAAGCATGTATTAAGTACCTACTAGGGATGCAGACTGTCCAGTGGTAGGTATGTTGTTAAAATGTTGACTTTAGGGAGAAATAAAGACTAATAAACTGGGGTTCTTCCTTTAATGTGATTTAGCAGCTTGTGTGTGTATTTTTTTTTACCATTAGCTCTTCCTGAGCTACAATAAAAGTTGAAAGGGGATGTTATAATTAAAAGAAAAAGATGCTACAAGTTTCCTCCCTTTCTGTGCTATTTAAACATGAGTATGCATAGACGAACACACACACACACACACACACACACACACACACACACACGGATACATATACTCATTTCATTAATGCTGAATGCTTTCCTAGAATGAATAATAATAATAATTCTGAGACACAATTGATTGTGTTGTTATTTGAACTGCTCCCCATATCTTATTTTTTGTTCCTAAAGGAGATGACGGTGAGAAAGGAGAAAAGGGAGAGGAGGGAAAGCATGGAAAAGTGGGTCCCATGGGGCCAAAAGGTAGGTAAGAAGCTTGTTGAAATTTATACTGTATCTTCATGAGCGTTTCCCTCTTTCCCTGCTGAGCATGTCAAACAGTATGTCCTTTGTATGGGAAATTAGTTGCTTTCATAAAGCACTTTACCACAGAGATGCATAAAATGTGTTACTAACGTGAATTAACTCACCATCCAGTATCCCTGGGAGAGTTCCTAACAACAAGGCTCTAATCCATTTCTCCACCTGTATCCTTGGTGATGGCATGAGTGAAACTCTTCCCCAGGCCTCTCTGTGGGACACAGAGACCTTAGAATCCCTAAGGACCAATATGGGCTTAGGGAGTATTTTGAAAAGTTCAGAGTCTGGTTCTTCTTCCTTATCCAGATCATGAAGTAAGAAATGAAGGGGTGAAGGAATAACTTTTTCCATATTTCTTCGTTTATCATCAAAACAGGCTGCTTTCTTCTGTTCCCCTTGCATTCTTATTCTTGGTAGAATAAAAAAAAACCCTTCTGGAATGTTTACATGATAGCACAAAGTTTACAAGGGTTGACAAGAATCCTAAATGGGGAAGCTTCTTTAAGCATCTAAACCCCAAAATGATACACACATACACACATATGTAGATATAGATATCAATGGATAAATATAGAACAGAAACATACACATGCATACATATATATGAATATATGATACCCATATTAAATCTACAAATACATATGAGACAGAGTGGGAAAAGAGAGGGAAATAGGAATAGAAAGGGGCAAGAAAGAGGGGAAGAGAGAGAGTGAGGAAGAAGAAAGAGGGAAGAAGTTAAATTAGAGCAGAAGGAGAAAGAAGGGGAAGAGGAGGAAGAGAAGATAGGAGAAAGTTGAAGAATGAAGAGAGAGGGGAGGAGAAAGGAGGAAAGTGAAGAAAAGAGAGATAGTGAGGAGAGAGAGAAGGAGAGAGGGAGAAAGAGAAAGAAGAATATATAGAGAGAGACAGAGAGGAAGAGGGAGGGAGGAAGAAAGAGGAGAGAAGAAAAAATAGGAGAGGGGAGAGAAAAGAAGAGAGAGAATGGTGTGAGGGAGGGAAGGATGAGAGAGTAGGATAGAAAGAGGAAGAGAGAAAGAACAAAAGCTTTGGAGTCAAGGACTCTGAAAGCAGTGGAGGACTATGTTCTAGGTCAGAGCTGCTGTCCAACAACATAGATTTGGTTTTTTCTTGCTATCATCCTTATATTTCAATGGAGAAGAAGAAGAATAGTACAAGGACACATTGCCCAAAGTATAAAAGTGGACAACCATGAATCAAAAAGTTGTTCTTTTAAAAGCATCCCACCCACCCCTTCTAAAGCTTCCTTATGCTTTCAGAGATGTAGGCCAAAAAGATCCAAGTTAAAGAATAAGGAAGGGCAAAGGCTTTGATGGTTTGGGGCCCTGGCCTGTTTGTTGATACAGGCATAGGTGTTGAAGTGGAACATCCATGCTCTTTAGTTAACACTTTGTCACCATAATAAGCTGGTGCTGTCACCGCATGCTGATGAATTCCAATCATAAACCACCAGGTTTCAGCCTCATCCCCAGGTGGTTCACTTGGCTGCATATAACTCCACTCCTGCTGTGGCATAAATGTGTGGGGAAAGGGGGAAGAGTCAGAGTTCTTATGAATTGATGCAAAAAAAAAGGCATATTAACATCTTTCTCAGTCATCTTAAATAAGTTCAAGCCTATTCTGGTCCCCACTTCCTTAGAATGAATTATCTGTGTGATTCTGGGCAAGGGAATTAGCTTCTCTAGTTCCAGTTTTCTTATCTATAAAATACAGGGGTTAAATAATTGACTTCTAATGTCTAAAATTGTTTCAGATTTAAAATTCACTGATTCTATTCCTATAACCCTCTAGTGTGATACTTGTAAAAAACTCATATTAAAATATATAGCATATAATGTCATGTTGTATATAATAGCTAGTTATTATCGTAAATATTTTCAGAATTCATTTTAAAGATAAGAATTAAATGAATCATAAGAAGTAAAATTGTCTCATGGTCTAAACCTTAAACAAGTTATAAAAGCTGGATCATAATAGAACATGCAAATTCTAAGATCCAGCACCTTATTTAAAATGAATCTTGGGTGATGCTTTCATTATGTAGTAAAAGTAAATTTTTCCTACAATTGTCTATTTAGATCACACGTAAAACAACTTTTTAAAACCATCATGTCAGTGTCTTTCAACATTTAATAATGAAATATAAATACATATATATGTATGTGTGTATATAAAAATTAATATTGCATGATACATCAAATTATACATATATATAGAATACATTTTGCTATTTTCTCTAAGTGTTTTTGTTTATTTCATATACCTTACAGAACTAACAATTATTTCACAAATTTTATTTTTAAAAATAGCAAATATAATATGGTTTGATTTTAGGAATGAAAGGAGAACCGGGTGAGATAGGAGACCAAGGTACCCTTGGCAAAATTGGACCAATTGGTGGGAAGGGTAAGTCATATTGTCTTATTTCCTATTGCCATTTCAATACAAATTAAATATGAAATTGTAGTTATTTTCTTGAGGATTTTTTGCCTTGCTTTTTGTGATTTTGAGTAATTAAAATCATATCTATTATTTTTAAAGTTTTTACTGTTTGGCTGTACCTTAGTTTTCCCCCAAAAAATAAGAAGTATGCTATGTGGTCTCTGAAAATTCATGATTTATCCTAATCAAGATTGCTGGAAAAAGATAGAAGAGTCTGACATATATGTCAGAGGAAGGGTATACTATCATCCCAACTAGAAATAACTGTACCTTCAATAATAGGGCATGTATCAATTTGGTAACAAAACTGGGACTAGAACCAGAGACTTCCATTAGCAAATCTGATTTTCTTTTTCTATACCATGCTCTTCCTTTCAATCAGTGGCAAGCTCTTCATCAATAGAAAATTATTTATATTGCATTCATAATTAACTCATTATACTACTCACCACAACAGGTCTTCTAAATCGTTTCATTCTTCCTCAAACCTCCTTCTATAGCTCTTATTTCTCTTATTCTCTCCAATAAGAATCTTGCTAAACATTCATTGAAAAAGATGGGTCCATTCTCTTCCTTATTGCAAAAGTCAATGAACATTTATTAAATCCTAACTATATGCTAGTCATTGTGCTAAGTAAATAAAAAATAAGGGAAATGTATTTGGAGAAGAAATTTTTCAAGGGGCTAGAAGTCAAACTAAAATATTTGTGAATTCAATATGGATAGATGAATAAGTAGAAGAAGGATATTATTAAACTGGGGAATATTCAGAGGAGATGGAACCAGAATATCCAGAGGAGAGGGTACATCCAGGATGATGAAGAGCCTTGATTCCATTTCATAAAAGGATGGAGTAAAGGGACTTGGAATGTATAGCTTCAAGAAGAGAAGATTCAAGGAAAACATGATCGTTGTATATGAAGGATTCTCATGGCGAAAGAGTTGTTCTATTTGGCTCCAGAGGGCATAACCAGTAAATATAGGTAGGATCTATAAAGAGGCAAATTAAGACTTAATGGAAATTGGAATTATTCAAAAATGGAATGGCTTATACAAGAGATTACAGGATCACAGACTTAGAGCTGAAAGTACCTCAGAGGTCAACTTGTCCAAAACTTTCAATTTAGAGTTGAAAAAACTGAAGCTTAGTGAGGTTCTGGGTTGTCCAAGGTCATCTAAGAAGTTAAGTGTCAGAAACAGTATTTGAACTAAGTTCCCCGACTCTAAAGCCAGAGCTCTTTCTACTCTGCCATATTGGTGGGCTTCTTCTCATTGGAAGTCTGTAAGGAGTGTCAAGATGCCCCCTGATCAGGAATGTCATAATGTCAATTTCTTTCTAGATGTGAGTTGTAATAGATGCCTCTTGAGATCCATCCAAGCTCTCAAATTCTGTAGTGCTAGAGTAATTTCTCTCTATTCACCTAACATAAGAATTCCTAATCTTTATCTACCAGCAAACAATAAACTACTATTTTGAGGTGTATACTCCTCTGATTTCTATATTCTTTATTATCATGATCAGATATAGGCTTTTCAAAAGTCCTTCCCTCAGTGCCAGCCCCATCCAACATCAGTTTTTATCAGAAGGCAATAGGGTTCATCTCTTTCAGACATGTCACGAAAATTTATGAGTATGTGCTGGGATGCAAAAGAATAAGGAACACTATTCTAGCCCTCCCTATACTAACTTCATTTTTAATCTGTTCTTTGAAATTTATTACCATCATTTTCTCCATAGCCCTCCTAAATTTTTCATTAACTCAAATTAATCTCACCTTTCAGGGCTGACCTTAATATTGCCACTTCCCATGGCAAGGTAGCTTTCTGGACATTAATATTTCATTTTAAGAATAGGTGGGGGGGATTTGATTTACTACAAGTAGGCACAATAGTGTGGTCAAATAAATGTTATCACTTAGTGTAAATAATGCTTTTTTATTAAATATGCTGTCATTCTCTTCTTTCTCTTCCTCCATCTCTCTCCTGTAGGTCTTCAAGATCAAGTACAGCATAGAAATGCTAGATTTGTTGTATAATTTGGAAGTCAAGAGAGGAAATGGAGGGATAGAAGAGAGAAGGGAATAAGCATTTATATATACAATCTATATACTATGTGCTAGCTTCTTATGCTAAGAGCTTCTTAGAAATATTTCATTTGATTTTTCACAACAACTCTGGGAGGTAGGTACAATTATTAACCCTATTTTTCAACTGAGGAAACTGAAGCAAATAAAAGTGAAGTGATTTGCTTCACTTTGAAGTGATATAACTAATAAGTATCTGACACCAGATTTGAACTCAGATTTTTCTAACTCTGGCCACACACCACTAGCTGTCTCTAAGTCAAATATTATTAGGTTCAAATCCTGCCTCTGAAATTACTAAATCATTTTCCCTCTGTGAATTAATATCAGTTTTCTCATCCATAAAATGGGGAGAATAATACATGTAGTTTTTGTCTCACAAGTTATTGTGAAGTCCACTTGAGATAATGTAACTAAAAGGTTTATGTAAACTCTAAAGAACAATACAAATTTCACCTGTTATTGTTGGTATCCTGAAAGTCACATAATCTCTAATTCTATTTCTTTTTCAGTAAATTGGGGATAATACTGCTTATTTTTCAGGAGATGTGTAAGAAAAGTGAGAACAACAGAACTTAAAACTTAGATTTCTAAATTGTTACTGAATTTATTATCAAACTTACTAGGTGACTTCACACATTACTCTTAATCTCAGCTCAGCTTTAAATTGCCTATCAATCAAGATAAGAAAAGGTCAGAGAAATTTAGTTAGGGATACTATGACTAATCAAAACTCTTTCAGGGCCTCAGGAACAACAAAAAAAGTTTCCTTTGAATTGAAGATGCTACTTTCCAAGCCCAGTTCAAGTTCATGTACTCCCATCAACTATCTGTTCAAATACTTTCTCTCCTCTTCACTTCTATTACAATTACTATATATCCAACTCATTTTGTCATGTGACAGACATTGAGATTCATCTTCTCTTTCAGGTGTATTTATTTGTCTTGTCTACCAAATAAAAGTGTGAAGGCCTTGAGGGCATCTTTTGTGGCACCTAGCACAGTGCTAGGCAGGTAATTCTCAAATATTTATTGCATAGTAATCCATAAATTGAAATTCCACAAAAAGTAGAAAAGACTTAAGCAAAATTAAAAGTTAAGTTTTAGTTCAACCCTGACCTTGGACAAGGAACTTCATCTCTAGTAGTGTTAAAAGTCCCTTCATTGTCGGAACTATTGATGTAGAATATCTCATATATTGTCAGATATAACTAATCTATGTTTGATATTTACTATTCTGCTTTAAAAAGAGAATTTTTTACTTTTTTATATAAAAGAAAATTAACTGAGTAGAATTTTTTTCAGGAAATGAATGTGATTTTAAACCAAAATGTAAAATTTAAAATTGAATTTCTGAATTGTTAGTGTTGATGGTAGTGAAGCATTGGAAATTGAGGGGATGCTTATAAATTGGGGAATGGATGAAAAAAGTTGGGGTATATGACTGAGATCGAATATGATTATACTACAAGAAATGACAAGAGGGACAGTTTCAGGGGGAAAAAAACAAAAAACAAAAAAAAAGCAAAAAACATGGAAAGCCCTTATGAAGTAATGCAGAACAAAGTGAGCAGAGTGAGATCATTTTACACAGTAACAACAATATTGTAATGATAACCTTAGCTACTTTGATCAATACTATAATTCAAAATAATTCTGAAGGGCTAATGATGAAAAATCTCATACACTGCAGGAGAGAGAATTGATAAACTCTGAATGCTAATTGAAATATTTTTTCTCTATTTTTCTTCCTTTTTTGTAATATGACTAATATGGAAATATTTTTGCATAATTTTACATGTATAATTAATATCATATCACTTGCCTTCTCAATGGGTGGGGAAAGGAATAGAGGAAGAAATCTGGAACTCAATTTTTTAAATGTTAAAAATAAATAACAAATTAGAAAAAGAAACAGTAGTGTTAATTGAACCCTTTGACAGTATGTTCAATATTTTTTTCCTTTCATTCATTAGTGACAGCTTACATTAATCATTTACATCTACATAACTCTTTATTGTTACTAAGCTTTTTTAGATATTTCAATTCATATTGAGATAGGCCTGAACCTGTGATTTCATTGATTCACAGAATTCTCCTACAAAAAACATTTCTCTCTACCAGGACAGTCTGGTACTTTCCCTATAACTTAATCTTAAAAGTTGGCTACAATACTAGGCAGTTCAGTGACTTGTAAGATAAACTAATTCAGAATATTTCAGTTATGGGACTTGAATTCAGTTGTTTCTTGATCTAAAATCAGGTCTCTATGCATTGCAGTGGTGCTGACTCTCATTCATGTCTGCTTCTAAACAATCTTTTTCTACTTGCAGATTGCGAAAATAAAGGAAAAATTTAAAACTCTTAGAATATTTCTTTTCAGCAGCCTACTTTCATTGACTTAAGTTATGACATAAAATCCCATGTGTTTGTCTGGTTCTCAAAGGTGAGGCAACACCCAGAAAAATTGGGGATCTAATGAATTTACTGATGCCTTACGGTAGGCGAAATTCTGAAGCACAACTCACTAATTGATCCTCACAGATAATATTCGTCTCTTTTTAAAAAAATCTTAATAGACTCGGTCGAGTTTATACTATCCTGATTATTAGAATCGGATGAAATATAGCAGTAGAGCTACAAAGTGTCCAAACAGTCCATTCTTCATCATTCCATGTGCAAAATAAATAAAATAGCTAAGTGCTTGACTAGTCACATATGAGCACATCATTGTCCAGGACTGATTCAAGAATATAGAGCCAAGAAATTAGCTCCTTAAATATTTCCTTTCCTTCTCTTCATTGGTTGTCTTAAATAATTAATAACTACTTTGCTAAATTTTGGATTTCATTTCATTTTCATGTAGGTGACAAAGGGCAGAAAGGCTTGCCTGGTGCCTCAGGTGGAAAGGGCCGAGCAGGTATGTTATATTTCACTTTCTCTTCATTCTCACCATCTTTCCAGATTCCCGCAGGTTGACACCAATTATTCACTAACAAATGACAAAAAAAGAAGAGAAAATTGAGCATTCTCCTAAAAGTAACACTTTCCTCAGACTGAGTCACCAAGTTTTAATAAGCCAGTGGGGAAAATGGGAACTTTTTCTCTTAGACCATTAGGTGATTTTCCAGACACCAGTGAAATAGAGCAGTGCAATCCACACCTGTCAAGCAAATTGTGAGAGAAGCTATCCCAGACACATCAGGTCAGCAGATTTAGTTATCTAGATAAAGATATTAGCTGGAGTACTCCAGCAGCGCTTTGTTGAGCATGACGCTCCTCAAGAAATTTCATTCAAAGAGCTGCCAGACTTACAGAGGTTAAAGGCTAACCCTGTGATTTCATTGAAACAGAGGTCTTCCATCTGAAGAAATTATTTTTACCATTACAGTTCATCTTTAGTAAATGACTTGTGTACATCATACACCCTTAATTTGATTGAAGTGACTTTTGAATCCAGACTTTCAATCCAACCAGTTCTTTTTCAAGTGTGAATTGAAACCTACTTAAATTAAGGTTTTACTTATCTTACCCTTTGGAACTTTCCCCACTGTTTTCAAAGAGCTCTCCTACTGGGAAGAGACAGTTTTATTAGCAATATTTTTAAGGAAAGGTATCTGGATTGCTTCATTGTAACTTCATCTTTTCCTTCTTGTGGGAGAATAAAGAAAAGTTATAAAATAAACGTTAAGATTTAATTATCTGGGCTACCTGGGGAGGCATTAATAAATGAAACTGACAGATTATTTTAACCAATTATTTTTGCCTCTATTCCATTATTCCATCTCTTCTTCCTACCCCAAAGAGATTTTGTAAAAAGTCATCTAACTGAAAATCCAATATCCAGATATATTCATTAAAATCCCTTCAAGTTTGAGATGGTTAATGCAAAAGACATTAGACTGGCAATCAGCGATACCCAGGATGAGCCACCACTAATCACAGCTTTGCCACTAACCCATTCTGTGACCTTAAAGAAGTTATTTCACATCTGTGATACATAATTTCTATATTACTACCCTGTTACCTAACAGCAGAGTTATAAGGGAGTTGGACAGGAAATAGGTATTTTTTTTGGTGGGATAGATAGGTGTAGGAAAAATTGGGGGTATGGAAGAGTGTCAGGATCATTAAGCCAAATCATTAAGGATCACTAGTCTAGAAGGCAAGATAAGGGAATTTTAAAAAATGAAGTGAACAGAAAAATATAAGATTATGAAATTAGAACAAAAATAATCTCAAAAGAAAAGTTGAATTCTGAGATCCTTGAGAGCTCTAATATATTTTTATTCCACCAAGATTTCCCTACCAGCTCATTTCTTCTTTTACAGAAGATCAACTACTCTAATTTGACTCCATTACCCAACACCTGAGTTACTGCTAGATAAGTATAGTATTTTTTTTTCCTCTGAAAGATTTAACATTATTTATCATTTTATCTAATTTTAGTTTTAGCTACCTTCTTCCTCTCAATCTCCCTAAGGCAGAGAGAGCACTAATAATAAAATACCTCAGTGTAATATCCCTCTCTCTTATCAGTTGCCTTTTCTTAACTGCCTTCTCAATAAAAATACCCAAACACTGCTGATGAAGACAAAGTAAATATTTTTTTAAAGAAAGATGAGCAGATTTTCTCTGTGCTTAGTAATAAAGGTTTCAGGTTCTCATGAGAAAGAAATGAGACAGAAAAAATGAATGGCATAGATAATTCACAACCTAAGTATTTGAATTGACTCCAATTAAACAGTTACACATTTTCAAAATCCTTAAACAACCTCCTAAAAGCCACAATTTTAAAAAAATTAATAAAGTCATCCCAAGATACAGAGAAGATAGTGATAGGACTGAAGTCAGAAAGAACTGTTATATTTGGTATCAGACATTTACAATTATGTGACCTTGACCAAGTAACAATCTCTATTTCCCTTAATCCAATTGAAATATTTTAGTACTGACTAAAATAACTAAATGCAGGAAAGAGGATTTATATTCAATGTACTGAAAAACTTTAAAAATCAAAGTTGGCCAAAAATAAAATGGGCTGCTTCAAGAGATAATGGAAGGCAAAAGCCATTAAGAGAAGTAGTAATGGAAAGAATATTCAAAGTAGAATCACCTGGTAACTACTAAACCAGAAGCAAGTCATTTAACTTAAGCCTCAGGTTACTCAAGTATAAAATGTGAGTAATGATTTCTATGGAACCTCTATATGAGGGTGGTTGTGAAGCATTAATGAGATAATGCTCAAATAAAGCAGTTCTACATATATGTATATTTTTTGGTTTATTCATGATTCCCTGTAAATTACTCAGGTACTGTTTGTGATTGTGGAAGATACCGTAAAGTTGTTGGACAGCTGGATATCAGTGTTGCACGACTTAAGACATCAATGAAGTTTGTCAAAAATGGTGAGTATTTTATGCATTCTTGAATGCTTTCAAACTACACCATAATTTTATTGCCTATTTGCTATGCAAGTCATTAAAGTTGAAAATGGTTTGAATACATTCAAGGCAATGACTTAGTAATTAAGGAAATGCTTGGGTATGGACACTGAAGTCTTCAAAATTCTTCAATGACATGGTTTTGCTTTTATAACAGTACTAAAAGGTGAAATTCTGTATGCCTCAGCATTTTTTTTTTTTTTTGCAAAGTGGCTCCCTTCTAAACTAATGCCCCTAAAAATGAACTCTGGCTACATCACAAAGGAAACCCTTCTTCTATACATCTCAATTAAGACTTCTTGGGTAGTAGCTATGACAAACACTATCATTGAAATATTAGGACTTATTTCAATTTCACCAGTGAGGGGAGAATTGTCTCTCTCAATGTACATCAAAACCCTTCCCTTGTATTTCATGAACTATTATATCTAAAATAAATTCAGCAACTAAATGTGGTGTTTTGGTTCTAATCCTCACTTGGCTATTTCTATGATGATAATCCCTTTCTGGTTACATCCTTTTTTTTTTTTTTTTTTTTTTTTTTGGCTGAGACAATTGGGGTTAAGTGTCTTGCTGTCTTGCCCACTTGCCCAGGGTCACACAGCTAGGAAGTGTTAAGTGTCTGAACCCAGATTTGAACTTCTGTCCTCCTGACTTCAGGGCTGGTACTCTATCTATTCTCCCACCTAACTGTCCCACCCTTTACATTTTGATAAAAAGCCTGCCAGAGTTTTGGTCCAAAGGAATGAACTTAGATGCTATCTTAGAATGCTATCTCTATACCTTTATGATGTAACAGAATGTATGGTTTTGAGAAAATAGTATGTACATTAATATTTGATCACCACAACATAATATTTTTACCTTCTTTATTGTTGCCATTTGCTTGGGTCTTGAGCAGCATAACAAATGTGGAAATATGTTTAGAAGAATTGCACATGTTTAACATGTTCGTGGTTTTTTTCACTTCATTCAGCATCAGTTCATGTAAGTCTTCCAGGTTTTTATGAAATTATCTCCCTTGTCATTTCTTTTTTTTTTAGTTTTTTTTTAATACACTTTATGAATCATGTTGGGAGAGAAAAAAATGGAACAAAAGGGGAAAACCATGGGAGCACAAAAAAAAAAATCAGAAAAAAGCAGTGAATATACCATGTGCTGATTTATATTCAATCACCGCATCATTTCTTATAGAACAACAGTGTTCCAATAAGTCCAGAAAGAAACTGTTGCATACTCTTTGATTTAGCAGTTTCTCTACTGTATCTCAGAGATCATAAAAATGGGAAAAGGACTCACATGTGCAAAAATGTTTGTAGCAATCCTTTTTGTAGTGACAAGGAATTGGAGTCTGAGTGGATGCTCATCAATTGGAAAATAGTGAATAAGTTATGGCATATGAATGTTATAGAATATATATATACATATACATATACATATATATATATATATCATTGAATATATTCAATAAGAAACAATCAGCAGGATGACTTCAGAAAAGCTTGGAGAGACTTGTATGAACTGATACTAAGTGAAGTGAGTAGAATCAAGAGAACTTTATATATGAGCAATAACAGCTCATATGGACAACACTTCAACAATGAGATGATTCAGGCCAATTCCAATAGACTTGTGATGGAGAGAGCCATATGCATGCAGAGAGAGGACTAAGAAAATTCAATATGGATCACAGCTTAGTATGTTCATTTTTTTGTTGTTGTTGAGGTTTATTTGCTTTTCTATCTTGCTCATTTTTTTTTCCTTTTGATCTGTTTTTTCTTGCGCAACATGATAAATGTGGGAATATGTTTAGAAGAATTACACATGTTTATCCTATATGTATTACTTGCTGTCTAAGGAAGGGTGTTGGGGGAAGAAAGGGAGAAAAATTTGGAACAAAAGGTTTTTCAAGGATGAATGTGGAAAAATATCTTTGCATGCATTTTGAAAATAAAAAGTTATTATTAAAAAAAACCAATAGAATTTCATTGCATTCACATGTCACAGCTTGTTCAGTCATTCCACAATGAATGAGATTTACCCCAATTACCAATACTTTGCACAAAATTTCCCCCTGGTTTATGATATCTTTGAGATATAGGTCTGAAAAACACCTATTAAAGGTCTTAAGGAATTTAATCTCCTGAATAATATAACATGGATGCAAATAAATATAAATTGCTTTAAAGACCATTGATAATTGGATGATCAGAGAGGGTTCCTATAAGAGAAGGTATTTTATTTGAATATTGAAAGAAATTAATAATTCTAAGAAATGAAGATATGGAATAATAATGTGATATAAAAATTAAAATATTCAAAAGTATGAAAATAATGATTGGGTAAATAATGAATATTGAAATAGTGAGGTTAGGGTTGGATGCTGTGGGAAATATAATCAAAGATTTGTCTTTGTTTTTTATGATGCTCTTTGGGTCAGAATACATCAAATGTCATAAATTTTTATTTTTGGCCTCTTTCGGACACAGACCTCAATTGTACTTACAATAATAATGCAATGCTACAAGTTGAAGACATGGCTTTAATTTGACTCAAATAGGAAGGAAGTGAATTCAGAAATAATTTCTAAGAAACTTAGACATCAATAATTCCTCCAAAGCATCTTTCACTAGTGAAAATCCTCAATAAAGCTTTCATAGGACATCATATTTCTGTAGAATAGTCTGAAAAAGATTTCTTACATGAACATATAGCTAGAGTACCAGGAATTGGGAAATTTGGGCCTTGAGCTCAACTCTATCATGAACTAGCTGTCTGATTTTTGACAAGCCTTTTAAATATTTTATGCCTTATTATAACCTCCTATAAAATGGGGATAATTATTGCCTCCTTCCTGCTACCCCACCCCCATCCCTGACTACAACTTCCAAGGTACTTTATTAAAAGACATAACAATGGCTTCTATTATTTTTGAGAATACAGTATTTCCTGACATCAAGTTAGGCACTAATAGAGGAACTGTTATATCTACAACCCAGTAATTGTTCCCTAGTGGACTGGGACTTTATATGCCTAACTTTTAAAAGAGCGTGGATTTATGCACTTCAAAAGATTCCATTCCAAATGCAGAAGTCATATCCTAACAATGATGGGGCTGGGGAAACCAGGATAACAAAATAAGCTTTGTATTTTATACTACTATTGTTGAATAGTTTTTCATGTTTGATCCTTCAAGACCTTATTTCAGGATTGTCTTGGCAAATATACTAGAGTGGTTTGCCATTTCCTTCTCTAGGTCATTTTATAGATGAGAAAACTGAGACAATCAGGATGAACTTACTTGTTCAGGGCACATAGTGAGATTTGAACTCATGAAGATTAGTCTTCCTGATTCTAAACCCATTATTGTACCTACTGAGCAGTCTTGTTTTTACATCAGCAGAATAAGAATAACAGTTATATAAGACTATAATTTTTTGCAATTTATACATATTACTTTAATTGATACACAATAAGTCATTCCAGTTTTGAATTCCTTATCCTATGGTTTTATGCATTTGGGTATGATTTGGACCACAATATTAATTCAATTTTTGATACAGGTAGGGATTTGACCACAAAGCTTCCTGGTAGCTCTCTTTTTCATAAACTTGAATGAAAGTGACCCAAGAAGGGAATTGCATTTAGTTCATGGAAGATTTGATATTATTTCTGCTTGTTTATTGTATTTCCAATTCAGATATATATTGGCTCTGTTAAATTCCTTTTTTATTCTGATTTTCTTGCACAGTATAGTAGTAGTAGCAGCAGCAACAGCAGCAGCAGCAGTATTGGCAGAAACAGGTTAGAAATTGGCTGGGGTGAAAGAGAATAGTCCTCTTTAAATGCATGCTCATGGCTTGCTTAAATCTAGACTTATACTCTTGTATCTGGTCAGAAGTGGATACCCTAAGCAATTAACTATAAACCTCACTATTGCTATTGTTTCATTCATTTTGTTTAGTATAGTGCACAGTTGGAATACTGGGTGGGAGGGCTGATGACTGGAATACTATGTGAGAGGGTTCACAGCTAAAGGGCTGGATAGAAAAGTTTCTAGCTAGAAAGCTCAGTAGGAGAGTGAAAGGATAGGAAACCATGAAAGGGAAAACAAAGTAGAATTGTCTTTATTTTTTTAATCATATAAGCAAAGTCTGAGCTGAACAAAACTTCCACCATCAATATTTTATTATTATCATTAATATTATTTGTTTTTGTTCCTTGTCAATATAAGTAAGTCTACTTGTGTTTCTTTCTCTCCAAAGTTATAGCTGGGATTAAAGAAACAGATGAAAAATTCTATTACATTGTACAAGAAGAGAAGAGCTACAGGGAGTCCTTGACCCACTGCCGAATCCGTGGAGGGATGCTAGCCATGCCCAAGGATGAGAGGGCCAATCAAGTCATTGCTAAATACGTCTCAGACAGCGGCTTCTTCAGGGTGTTCATTGGAGTGAATGATTTAGAGAGGGAAGGGCAGTATGTGTTCACAGATAATACTCCACTACAAAACTACAGCAATTGGAAAGAGGGTGAGCCCAGTGACCCCTATGGTCATGAGGACTGTGTGGAGATGCTGAGTTCTGGCCACTGGAATGACACAGAGTGCCACCTCAGCATGTACTTTGTTTGTGAATTTGTGAAAAAGAAATGAGCTTCTGATGCCATTTCTCTGTGGTTGTGTTTGTGACTAAACTTTTTAATAATCTTTTTCCTCAATATGTTTTGATTTTCCCTCCTCCCCCATTGTAAGCAATGTCACGTTGAAGCTTAGCATCTTCGTAACCATTCTCCCCTTTACTGCTTTCAAAAAAAGTTTGTTATTAAATAAAGTCCTCACCAGATAACACGGGCATCTAAGGAGAATTCAGGCTCTTGTGTGAATACAACTTTAGGTTAGAATTTTTTTTTTTGAAATTACTCTTTGTTCCATATCCTACTCAGGGACTTAGAGAAGTTTTATGTAAATAGCCATTGAACTTCCAAGTATTCATTCACTCACACACACACTCACATCACCTCTCACTCAAACTGCTGCAATAGCTTTCTAATAGATCTCTCTTTTCTTATTCTTCCCTCTTCAATCCATTCTCCACACAGCTGCTAAACTAATATTGCTCAAATGACGATATGACCATACTCTCACATTTTTTGAAGTCATTTTTCCCTCTAGAACAAAATACAAAATTCTTGGTCTGCCATTTAAAAACCCCTACAAATTGTCTAGAACCTATCTTTCTATTTCTGTCTTTTATTAGTTCCTTTCACATGTTCTTCATTGCAGTCTTTGAAACTCTTTTGATATCACATTCTATCTCTTATCTCAGCAGCTTTACACATTCTGTTTTCTGGGTCTGGAATGAATTCTTTCCTCACTTCCATCTCAGAACATTCATAGTTTCCTTCAAAGCTATTCGGGATCCATATCTTACACAAATTATTTCTTGATCCCTATAGTGACATTTCAATCACTATATTATTAAATACTTATTAAGTAGTAATACAATTATTAAATACTTATGTGTCAAGAAGTGTTCTAAGTGCTGGAAATAAAAAAAAAAGACTGACTTGGCTTTTGAGCAGTTGGGGAAGATATACTGAGCTGAGGGAACAATGACAAACAAGATAAATATATAATAAATTTTAAATAACAATAAAAGGAACTAGAATTGAATGATCATAAAAGGCTTCCTATAGGAGGTAAGATTTGATCTGGGACTTGAAGGAAGCCAGGAAATCCAAGAGGCAGAGAAAAGGAAAAAGAAAATTCCATCCTTGGTGATGAAGGGAAGGGGGAAAAGTCAGTGAATGTACTAATAATCAGGAGATGTCATGGTAAAATCACAAAGTACCTGAGGGAGTGAAAACTGGAAAGCTGGGGCAGGATATGGAGAGTAGCAGTGGGGAAGAAGAAAGCGGTGGTAAGAAAAGGTTATGAAGAGCTTTGAAATCATTCAAAGAGAGAATTTAATATTTTATCTTCCAGGTGATAGAAGCTACTGGGTTTTATGAATAGTTTGAGGGATAACATGATTAGATCCATACTTTTGGAAAAATCACCATCTGAAATTCATAGGGCCATTGATCCAGAGCTGGAAGAGAGTACAAGAGCCATTGAATTCTATCTTTCATTTATTTCCCTGTTGAGAACAATTAATTTATATTTATATATGAAGAATCAAAGGTAATCTGTTCCCTCAATTGGTTTATATTATAGTAGGAAAAATAAGACTTGTTGAAGTTGAGTTAAACAATAGAAAACATTGGCCAAGTTTCTTCTTTTATTCTCTTACTCTACTCCACATTGATAGCAAATAGAATTTATTGATTTTAAACTTGTCTATAGAGTAATGCTTATCTTCTGAGACATAGCTCAGCGAATTAGAGCTACATCACAGAAATAGTTCTGAAGAGAATTTGAATGCAAATTTATTGAATCCTGGATATTATGATTTGAACTACAACATAAGTAGAGTTTTCATGTAAAACAGTCACAGAAAGTTCAATAAAACTGTACCTGAAGTTCTATAATCTCCCATTAAAGGCAAATTATAGAACATTTATATTGGCTGATTAAATGCTAGAGTAAATGGGAATACCCTACATTAAACTTAAACTACTTAGTTATAATTGAGAACATGACAACTGGTTATAATATATGATTGCTTAACCAATTAAATGGGATATAATTTGAAGTGAGCTTCCCTCCACTGAAAGTTTTAAAGCAAATATTGGTTGACCACTTCATGGAATTTTTTTGGTGAACATTGGTATTGATTTACCTGTATACCCTCTGAATTCCTTTCCAATATACGATTTGGTTTGTTTTTCTTCAGTACTTTAAAGGCTTATGATTTCATCAGTGTGGACTCTTTCTGCACTAATATAATTCAAGAATAACCATGATTCCTCTTACTGTATGGCAGAAAATATTTGTGAGGAAGAAACCAACCTCCTGGTGATTCTTTGTTAAACTAGTCTTTAGACAACCTAACCCAATATATCACTAAGCAGATCCTTATAGCTGTTCATCTAACAGAGCCTACATATTCTTCAATACAATTCTTCAAACCCTCCAGTATACCTTCATGCTTTGATCATCAGAGTAGGTTTACATATTTAAAAATGCAAACAAATTACCTAGTTTAGTCACTCTTATAAGTCAGTATTACCAAAATGTTCTTCTCTGGTGGGGAGGAAAAAAAGAAATGAAGGTAGTTTGCCATGTTTTATTTATAGTTAAGATTACATATTCTTTCTTATATTTCCATCCTACTTTTGTACATTCCCTATTAAAATCTGTACAATTTATTCCAATCCCTTTTAAAATAATTCCTTGTGTAGTCAATAATCTTTAAATAATCTTCAGTGTCTCTGAATATAATTGTTGGGTTAATTTTTAAGTTATTTAGCTCTCTACAGGTGTGGTTCACTTAAAATAATCCTACATATGAAAACACAATGAGGCAATGTGGTATAGTAGAAAGGACTCTGGAATTTCAGTCAGAAGATCTTACTCCAAGTTCCTATCCTTCCATTAACTAGAGCATATGATATAAACAAATCGTTAAACACATCTAAACTGGTAGTTTCCTCATCTGTAAATTGAGAGTGCAGGACTGGATGATCTTTACAATTTATTATAGTTATTTAACATTCCCTACAAGTATGGGTTTTTACAGAATCAACATTTTAAAAATCTACATTTTTTTCTGACTGAAAACATTTTTTCAAATCACAAAATTATTCCATATCAGATACCTTTTTAAAAAATGAAAATGTGATGCACTTAAATTGTGACTTACCAAAATCTGAATTGTATTTAACTTTTCAGAAACATAACATATTAGACACATATGTGTAATACAATTCTCCAGTAAGGATAACAAGCAGCTTATTACTTTAGCTTGGGGGAAGCTAAGGGATCAGTTGAATGATTTTGCAGCAAATGGACAGCACTGGAGGAGGCCATGTCTAAAATGAAGAAGAGATCAAGTTTCAGGTTATCAGTGAAGCAGCTGAAAAATAGGAGAAAAGTCAGATCTCAGATTCCATATAAGCAGGATATGAAGATAAGGATCAGGTCAGCAAGAAGATAGACCAAGTTAATGGATGGGACCATTGATAGTTGTAAGCCTATATTCCCTAGATCCTAGTGCTCAACAGGCTTCCTGATTGACATTCTCTTTTATGTTGGGCATCAAACAATCAGAAGTGGAGTTGAATGAGATCTAGAAGTCATCTGGTCCAACCTGAAGTTTGTCTAAAAAAGAGTTCATCCAACTTCCATTTGAATACCTCCAATGATAGCTAACCTATTCCTCCCAAGAGAGGTCATTCTTGTTTTGGAAACATTTAATGTAAGAAACCTTTTCTTTGCATTGAACAAAATCTCCCTCTTCTGCATAATTTCTACTTGAGGCTTCCAGTTTTACATGCTGATAAGAACTAGACTAATTCCTCTTCCACATTGTCCCTTCAAACATTTGAAGATAGCCTTCATGTGCTTCTTATATCTTCTCCCCTCTAGTCTGATCATTTCTAATTTCTTCACATTTAAGATTTAGTCATAAAATCTCAGAGTTGAAAAAGCCTTCAGAAGTCAACAAATCTGGCCTCTAACTAATCAGGAATCTTTTCCTTTGATATTATTTAAAAAGTATTCAGCCTCCATTTAAAGGTCTCCAATGAGAAATCCACTAATTCCTAAGGTAGCCCATTGAATTTCCTTCTGCAAAGCTGAAATTTACCTCTCTACAAATTCTACCCTCTGTTTTTTTCTACCTATTGTCAATCCTACCCTGTCTTCATTCATAAAAGTACTCTGGAATTTAACATATAGAAAGAATTAACACAGATTGGAAAAGCAGAATGGGAAAATGTATAGAGCTGATTTCAAAGTAAAGATATGGTTTCAAGACACAACTCTCAAGCACCCTGGATGAATGATCTGGGCAAATTACTCAACCTTGTTGTAGGCAATTCTCTAAGACAATAAAATGCCAAGAAAGTAACAAATTGCATTGGTGGAAGAATTTTCCTATTTTGGGAATCACTTGTACCAATGAAATGACAGGTCTAGTCCCCATTCTTATGTAAAACCAAGAGCTGTTCCCCCATAGATAAGGTTATGAAAAGTTCTTAAGCTAGAATTGTAAACTATTTTTTGGATATTAACAAGAGTGAGACATTCAAATTAAAAAATTTCTGAGATTTCATCTCATCTTAAGGAAATTCACAAAAAATTACCCCTCAAAATGGCTAGTTGTTGGCAAAATGACTATGGGAACAATGTATAAATAAATGAATAGAATTATTAAGTAATTACTATGTGTCAACTCCTCTGCTCAGTATTAAAGATATAAATACAAGAAATTAAAATAGTCCTTGCCCTCAAGACCTTACATTTTAATAGAGGAAGATAATGTACATACAGGAGTAGTAGCCAAGGTACTTTGGAGAGGGAAGGCAGATGACTGAATGGACAAATGACTGAATACTCTCATGTCCTTTCCAGAAATAATGATATTAATTTCATTATTGTTCTTATAGCTAGAACTGGAAAAAAAGCAAAAGGTAAGATGACACACATGATGGCATATTATGGCCATAAGCAAACTAATATGTTGTTGGTGATATCTGTGAAGTGGTTCCACCATTCTGGAAAATAATTTAGAATGCAAAATGTGACTAAAATGTCCAAGCTTTCAACCCATATGTACTACTTTTATCCATATACACCAAGGAATTAAAGGTCAAAAAGAAAGATCCCATATATATGAAAATATTTACAGCAGCTCTTTTAGAATATGTACCATTTGGATGATGGCTAAACAAATTCTGGGATATCAATGCTGTTAAGGGGCAGGTCAATTCTCCGACTACCTCCACAGCTGTGGATCATAACATCTGAAGGATTTGAAAGGCAGCCTTTGTTGACACAGGTGTTGCAGACTGGGAATGAAATAAATTGGAGGCAGAGGGAAGAGGAGATAGATCAGATAACTCAATGGTCTCTCAGTCAAAGAGGTCAGAGAACAGCAACTGCCTCTCAGTCTCCTTGTATCATCCTATCACAAGAGGAGATCCATTCTGGATTGGATCTTCAACCAGCCACTGTCAGGTGGCTCCCAAGTATTTCAGCAACTCTCCCTTGTATTCCAACAAATGCAATAGACTATTCTATCCTTGTAAGAAATAACAAATATGATAAATTTGAAGAAACAAAGGAAACCTATAAGACATGATGCAAAGTGAAGCCAGTAAAACCAAGAAAAAAACCAACATACCCAACAAACTCAACAATGCAAACAACAGGAAAAGAAGTCAGTCAAAGAAATATCAAGGGATAACAAACAAACTAGAAATGAGTAGATTTCCTAACTAATACTCCTTTTTTCAAAGAGAGATTTGGAGTTTGTGGCCTTACTCTCCAATCAAAGAGATAGTAGGTAGTGATGAGGTTCAGCACCAAGACTTAGATTTTACAGAAAGAAGGTATCCCTAATAATGAGTTTCTTGGAGCTTAATCATCAGAAAAGTCTAAGTACAACTAAATGAGAAGTGAAGAGGCATGAGCCTCATAGTCAGAAAGATTAACTAAATACAAAAATCCTGGTATAGGATAAATCCATGTTTTGGTCATTTTTTTTTTCATTTTGCTACAGTCATTAAGTTGGGGAAATGATGGTAGAACTTTATAAAGAGCATTTTAAAAATGCTCAAAGGAGGAATAAAGTAATTTGTTCAAGATCAATCAGTCAAGTGATCAATCAACAATCATTTTTTCATAATTTATTGTGTCCTAGACACTATGCTAATTGCAAAGGGACAAAGCAAATGTGAAAATCTTGGTGATCTCTCCTAAGGTAATTTTTCAATTGTCATCACCATGTAAATGATTCCTAGATCTACTTGTACAGCCTATGTCTCTTTCCTGAGCTTTAGTACATGCAAAGGAATTTACATTCTAATGAGGGAGATAGCATGTACTTATATTAGTATATCTAGGAAAATACAAAATAGCCAAAAGATAATCCCAGAGGAGAAAGTAGGAGCAGTTGGGAAGCAGTGGGTGGGAAAGTTGGGAAAACTTCCTAAAAAAAAAAATTAAAATTTGAGCTGAAAGAAGTCAGGGATTCTAAGAAGCTAAAGGTGATGATGAAGAGTGTTCCAGAAATGTGCACCTATTGCAAAGATAAAGAGATGAAAAAATACAGAACAGCAATCAGCAATTATATCTAGATCATAGAGCTTGAATAGGGGAATAATTTAAGTAGAAGGAGAATGGAATGTTAGGAAGAGAGCAAGTAGTAAAAATCTTAAAATGTCTAGGCAGCTACATGGTACAGTGACTCTGAAGTCAGGAGAACCTGAATTCAAATCTAGCTTCAGACAATTCAGATCCTAGTGGTATGACACAGATCAAGTCACTTAGCCCTAATTGCCTTACATACATACAAAAATATACTAAAACTTTTTTTAAAGGTTTTAAAATACCAAATGGAGAACTGCATATTTGATCCCAAATGTAAACAAGGTTCCTGAAGATTATTGTGTTTAGGTAGGGGAGATTACATAATCATGTAAACTTTAGCAAAAATTGATTTGACTGCCCCTAGTGAATGGATTGGAGAGGAAAGACCTTTGAGACTGTGAAGTTGTTCACATGAGAATAATGAGGGTAACTTCTGGGGACAGAGCCAAGATAGCACAGACAACACATGTTTCTTTCAAACCTTTTCTTACAACCCTCAGACTAGCAAATCCAACCTCTGAATTAACTCTGGACCAACAGAATCCACAAATATTGGAAGTGCAACAAATTATCAGCAGAAGATAATTTCAAAGATCTCCAGAAAATTGGAAACAGGAGGGAAGCGGCCAAACACAAGCAGCTGAGCACAAACACCAGCGCAGACACCACAGAGTGCTGAGGCAATGCAGACTCCATCAGGTGGTGCAGACTCCATGTGGCAGAGAATCTACCAGGAGGAATGTACAGCAGCAGCATTGGCTACTCCACGATGGCTACAAGCCAGTAGATAAGCAGAGAAGTTAGAAAACATCCAACACAAACACAAAAGGTAAATAGTGAACCCCAAATGCCAGAATATCATAGGACCTGGCTACACCCACTCAGCACCAATAGTGAGTCAGCATTGACCCAGCACAGCCTAAGCTGCTTATAGAGGAAGACTCTGCTTGTAAAGGAAGCTTGGAAAACCTCCCTTGCCCTAAAAGCAGACTTTAACTTTTTTTTTTTTTTTTAATGAGTAAAAAAGTAAAAGGAACTTTGACCATAGGCAGCTTTTATGGTGAAAGAGAAGAACAGATTTAAACCCTGAGGAGTCTAAACACAGATTGTCTCTAGATGAAGCCCCAAAAGTTGATATAACCTGGTCCCCATCAAATAATGCTCTACTAGAAGAATTTATAAAGGATGTTAAAAGAGAGCTAGAAGAAAAATATGAAAAGGAAATGAAAACTTTAAAAGAGGGTTTGGAAAAAGGCATATAACTCATTGAAAGATAGATTTGATAAAAAGGAAAAAGAAAACAACTCCCAAAAAATCAGAATTTGTGAAACAGAAAAAGAAAATAACTCCTTAAAAAACAGAATTTGTGAAATGGAAAAAAAATACATAGAACAAAACAACTCATTCAAAAATCCAATTGGACAAATACAAAAAGAAGTTAAAAAAAAAGTAAATGAAGAAAATAATTCACTAAAATTCAGAATTGAACAAATAGAAATGAATGACTCAATGAGACAACAAGAATCAGTCACACAAAATCAAAAAAATGGAAAAAAAAAGTAAAATACCTAATTGAGAAAACAATCGATCTGGAAAACAGATGTAGGAGAGACAATCTAAGGATTATTGGACTACCGGAAATCCATGATGGAAAAAAGAGCCTACACACTATTTTTCAGGAAATCATCAAAGAGAACTGCCCAGATATCAGAAAATCAGAATGACCACTGAAAGAATTCACCAAACACCTCCTGAAAGAAACCCCAAAATTAAAACCCCAAGCAATATCTTGACTAAATTTCAGAACTATTGGACCAATGTAAATATATTACAAATAGCCAGAAAGAAACAATTCAAATACCAAGAAGTCACAATAAGGATTACTGAAGACATCTGATTTTACTGTTACAATATAAAAAAGAAACTAGAGGTGGAAAGGGGACTGTAACAGAAAAAAGGGAAAGTGGAGGTAAAATGAGGGAAATTACATCTCAGGAAGAGGCAAAAAAAAAAAAAAACCTATTATAATTGAGGATAAGAGGGGAAGGTAATGAACATTGTGTGAATCTTACTCTCGTCAGATTTGGCTCAAAGAAAGAATATTAGATATATTTGGTTTCACTGTGAAACTTCTCTCACCTTTTGGAAAATTGAAGATGGGGGGAAGAAAAAAAGGGAAGGAATAAGCTAAAGAGAAGGGAAAACAGAAATAGTAGGAGAAAGGTATTAGAAAGGGGGAGGCTCTCTAAAGGGGGAGGATTCCTTGAGGAAAGTAGTATTCATAAGTAAAATATTGGGGAAGAGGGAAAGGGGGGAAGAAAAAACAAAAGTATAATTAATTAGATGGCAGGAAATACAGAATTAGTAGTTTTAACTGTAATTGTGAATGGGGTGAACTGTCTCATAAAACATAAGCAGATAGCAGACTGGATTAAAAGCCAGAATCCTACAATATGTTGTTTACAAGAAACATATTTAAGGCAGAGTGATACATATATGTTAAGTTAGGGCTAGCTCCCTGGAAGACTCAGGGTCAGCCAGAGTCAGGATAGGCTAAAGTCCTTGGTCTTTAGGGGGAGAAGTAAAGGAGATGGATGAAACTGCCATAAGCTTTCCATCAACCTTTCTTCTCCTGGTCCTCCTGCAAAGTGAGTCTGGCTTGTCTCACTCTACCTTCTAATCCCTCCTATGATTATCTGTATACACCAAAAGATCAGGCAAGCACAGAAGAGTAAGAAGGGCCATTTCCCCAAATATATGCTAATAGAGTTATTGTCCAATAGGTAATTAGCCGTAAGTGCTTGGTTGTCTGAGTGCAGTGCACCTATTCAGAGTTTCAGCCCTTTACACATACAGAGTAAAGGTAAAAGGCTGGAGAAAAATCTATTATGGTTCAGGTAAAGTAAAAAAACTTTCTGACTTCAAATCAAGCAAAAGCAAAAATTGATCTAATTAAATGAGATAAGGAAGGAAACGATATCTTGCTAAAGAGTACCATAGGTAATGAAGCAATATCAATATTAAACATATATGCACCAAGTGGTGTAGCATCTAAATTCTTAAGGGAGAAGTTAAGAGAGTTGCAAGAAGAAATTGACAGCAAAATTATAATAGTGGGAGATCTCCACTTTGTTCTCTCAGAACTAGATAAATCAAATCACAAAATAAATAAGAAAGAAGTTAAAGAGGTAAATAGAATACTAAAAAAAGCTAGATATGGTAGATCTTTGGAGAAAATTGAATGGAGACAGAATTGAGTGCACTTTCTTATTGTCAATTTATGGAACCTATACAAAAGTTGACCATTTATTAGGACATAAAGAACTCAAAATCAAATGCTGAAAGGCAGAAATAGTAAATGCATTTTTTTTCAGATCACAGTGCAATAAAAATTCCATTCAATAAAAGGCCAGGGGAAAATAGACCAAAAAGAAATTGTAAACTAAATAATCTCATCCTAGAGAATGAATGGGTGAAACAGCAAATCATAGACACAATCAATAATTTTATCAAAGAAAATGACAATGAGACAACATACCAAAGTTTGTGGGATGCAGCCAAAGCAGTAATAAAGGGAAATTTATATCTCTAAATGCTTACTTCCATAAAATAGAGAAAGAGAAGATCAATGAATTGGGCTTGCAACTAAAAAAGCTATAAAAAGAACAAATAAAAAAACAAAAACAAATACCCAACTTGAAATTCTAAAAATAAAAGGAGAGATCAATAAAATTGAAACCCCCAAAATCCCCCACCATTGAATTAATAAATAAAACTAAGACTTGGTCTTATGAAAAAAACAACAAAATAGATAAATATTTAGTTAATTTGATTATAAAAAGGAAAGAGGAAAATCAAATTGTTAATCTCAAAAAATGAAGAGGGAGAACTATCCACCAAAGAAGAGGAAATTAGAGCAATTATTATGAGGTACTTTGCCCAACTTTATTCCAATAAATTTGACAACCTAAGTGAAATGAAGGAATAGCTAGAAAAATATAGATTGCCCAGATTCTCAGAAGAGGAAATAAATTACTTAAATAATCCCATTTTAGAAAAAGAAATAGAACAAGCTCTTAATCAACTCCCTAAGAAAAAAATCCCCAGGACCAGATGGATTTACATGTGAATTCTATCAAATATTTAAAGAACAATTAATTGCAATACTACATAAACCATTTGAAAAAATATGGAATGAAGGACTTCTACCAAATTCTTATTATGAAACAGACATAGTACTGATACCAGGTAAGATGAAAACAGAAAAAGAAAATTATAGATCCATCTCCCTAATGACTAATGATGCAAAAATCTTAAATAAAATATTAGCAAAGAGATTACAGAAAATCATCCCCAGTACAATACACCATGAACAAGTAGGATTTATACTAGGCATGTAGAGTTGGTTCAATATTAGGAAAACTATTAGCATAATTTTATATCTATAACCAAATTAACAAAAAACATATGATTATCTCAATAAATGCAGAAAAAGCATTTTATAAAATCCAACACCCATTCCTAATAAAAACACTAGAATGTATAGGAATAAATGGACTTTCTCTTAAAACAGTCAGTAGCATCTATTTAAAACCATCAGCATCATATATAATGGGGTTAAACTGGAACCATTCCAAATAAGATGAGGGGCGAAATGAGGTTGTGCATTATTGCTATTGCTATTCAATATTGTATTCGAAATGCTAGCTTTGGCAATAAGAGAAGAAAAAAAGATTAAAAGAATTAAAGTAGGTGATGAGGAAACCAAATTATCACTCTTTGCTGATGACATAATGGTATACTAAGAGAACTACAGAGAATCAAGTAAAAAAAAAAAACTATTAGAAATAATCCACAACTTTAGCAAAGTTGCATACAAAACAAATCCTCATAAATAATCATCATTTTATATATCACTAACAAAACCCAACAGCAAGTGATACAAAGAGAAATTTCATTTAAAATACTGTTTATAGTATAAAATATTTGGGGATCTATCTACCAAGGGAAACTCAAGAACTATATGAGCAAAACTACAAAACATTTTCTACATAAATAAAATCAGATCTAAGCAATTGGAAAAATATCAAGTGATCGTGGGTAGGTCAAGCAAATATAATAAAGATGACAATACTCCCTAAACTAATCTATTTATTTAGTACTATACCAATCAAACTCCCAAGAAACTATTTTACTGACCTAGAAAAAATAACAACAAAATTCATCTGGAAAAACAAAAGGTAAAGAATTTCAAAGGAATTAATGAAGAGAAAAGCTAATGAAGATGGCCTAGTTGTACCAGATCTAATACTATATTATAAAGCAGTGGTCATCAAAACCATTTGGTACTGGCTAAGAAATAGGGAAGTTGATCAGTGGAATAGATTAGGTTCACAGACCAAAATAGTCAATAACTATAGCAATCTAGTATTTGACAAACCCAAAGGTATGAGCTTTTGAGATAAGAATTCACCATTTGACAAAAACTGCTGGGAAATTGGAAACTATTACAGCATAAAGTGGGCATAGACCCACACCTAACACCATATAGCAAGATAAGGTTGAAATTGGTTCATGATCTAGACATAAAGAAATAAACAAATTAGAAAAACATAGGCTAGTATACCTCTCAGATTTGTGGAGGAACAGGTAATATGTGGCCAAAGAAGAACTACAGATCATTATTGATCACAAAATAGATAATTTTAATTATATTTAAGTTAAAAAATTGTTATACAAACAAACCTATTGCAGACAAGATTAGAAGGGAAGCAATAAACTGGGAAAACATTTTTCTTTCTTTATTTATTTTTTAAGCAATTGGGGTTAAGTGACTTGCCCAGGGTCACACAGGTAGGAAATGTTAAGTGTCTGAGACCAGATTTGAACTTGGGTCCTCCTGACTTCAGGGCTGGTGCTCTATGCACTGTGCCACCTGGCTGCCCTGGAAAACATTTTTCTATTCAAAGGATCTGATAAAGGCCTCATTTCTAAAATATGTGGAGAATTTAATCAAATTTATAAGAAATCAAGCCATTCTCTAATTGACAAATGGTCAAAAGATAGAAATAGACAATTTTCAGATGAAGAAATTAAAACTATTTGTAGTCACATGAAAAGGTGCTCCAAATCACTATTGATCAGTTAAATGCAAATTAAGACAACTTTGAGATACCACTATACACCTATCAGGTTGGCTAAGATGATAGGAAAAGATAATGACGAATGTTGGAGGGGATGTGGGAAAACTGGGACACTGATACATTGTTGGTGGAACTGTGAATGGACCAACCATTCTAGAGAGCAATTTGGAACTATGCTCAAAAAGTTATCAACATTGCATGCCCTTTGATCCAGCAGTGTTTCTACTGGATCTATATCCCAAAAAGATCTTAGAGGAAAGGGACCCATATATGCAAAAATGTTTGTGGCATCTCTCTTTATAGTGGCAAGAAACTGGAAACTAAATGAATGCTCATCAATTGGAAAATGGCTGAATAAATTATGGTATGGTATATGAATGCTATGTAACACTATTTTTCTGTAAGAAATGACCAGCAAGATTATTTCAGAGAGATTTGCAGAGACCTACATGAACTGATATTAGTGAAATGAGCAGATCTAGGAGATCATTATACACGGCAATAAGACTAAATGATGATCAATTCTGATGGATGTGGCTCTCTTCAACAATGAGATGATTAAAAGCATTTCCACTTGTTCAGTGATGAAGAGACCATCTACACTCAGAGAGAGAACCGTGGGAACTGAGTGTGGAACACAACATACCATTCTCACTCTCGCTGTTGTTATTTGCTTGCATTTTGTTTTCTTTTTCAATTTTTCTTTTTCTTCCTTCTTGATCTGATTTTTCTTGCACAGCAAGACAATTGTATAAATATGTATACATACATTGGATTTAACATGTATTTCAACATATTTAACACATATTAAACCACCTGCCAGCTAGGGGAGAGGGTGAGGAGAAGAGAGGGAAAATTTGGAACAAAAGATTTTGCAAGGGTCAATGTTGGAAATATTGCCCATGCATATGCTTTGCAAATTAAAAAAATAAAATAAATATTTGCAAAATGGATAAAAAAATAAAATAATGAGGGTCTAAACCTTGGAGGTAGCTCTATAAGAGGAAAGAAAGTGACATATAAAGATATTATGGAAGTTGAAAAAACAAGATTTGGAAATGGATCAATTATGTTAGGTGAGTGAGAGTGAGAAGTAGATTTTGTCCATGAGGTTTTCTTGGCAAAGACACTGGAGTGGTTTGTTATTTCCTTTTCCAGTGTTTCCCCACTTTACAGATGATGAATTGAGGTAAATAGACATTAAGTGACTAGGCCCAAATTCCAAAGCTACTAAATGTCTAAGGCTGGATTTAAACTCAGATCTTCTGAGTCCAGGTTCTGTGCTTTATCTGCTACACCAGCTAGCTGCCACCTTGATAGCAAAAAAAGGAAGTTCATATAAAGGATAAAATAAAAGAAAAAGAAATTATGCTTTGTTTTGGTCCTATTGGATTTTAGTTATTTACAGGATATCTAATTTGAAATGTCTAAGTAGAAGTTGAGTTCAGGGAAGAAGAAACACAGGCAAAATACATAAGTCTGGGATTCATCAGTATAGAGATCATAACTGAATCCACAAGAAAAATCATCAACTGATTTGGTATAAGAAGAAAGGCAAAGAATCAGAACAGAGCCTTAAAGGACCCCAACAATTAGCTGATGTAGCATGGATGAAGATCCAAAAAAGGAGACTGGAAAGAAACAGCCAGACAAACAGGAAAAGAACCAAGAGAGAGTAGAATCATGAAATCTAGAAAGAAATGAGTAGCCAAGAGAAGAATAAAATTAATAGCCTAAAATGTTTCAAGAGGATAAAACCAAGTGATTAAATTTAGAAATTAAGGAATTATGAGACTCTTTGGGGAAAAAAATAGTTCCACATATTGATGAAGTCAGAAATCAGATTTCAGCTTGGAAGATGATAAGAGAAGAAAATGGAGGTACCAAGGATGTATAGGGCTGGAACTCTGAAAAGGTGTATTTGAATCTAAGATAGCAGAGCCCTTAAGGCTAATTACTTATTCAATGTGTGATAATGGTTCTATAAACATATGGTGATGTGATGGCTCTCCTCATGATTGGGGCTTGCTGAATGTGTTGAAGTAATCAGAGACGAGGATTGGAGGGCTGAAGGAGAGGGTCAGAGCCTCTCTGCTGTAGCATGCTAAGGAGAGAAGACTTCAGGATCCAGACTCCAGAGTCCAGGATTCATCTTTGGCAAGCTGCATGGCAACTTGCCTGCCTCCTTCACTTCTAAAGACCAAGGATTTTGGCTGATACTGGCTCTGACTGATCATGAGGCCCTCCAGAGAGCTAGTCCAGACATTATAAAAGAGAAGCCTTTTTTTAAGGGATTTAATTGAGGAGAGGAGAGATATAATTTGATAACTATCAGTGATATTAGCATCTAGTGACTTTTTTTAAGGAGACTTAGATATATTGTTGGATAGCAGGAAAAGAACAAGTACATAGGGAAAAGGGAAAATTATCACAATACATAGGGCTGTTAAAAGAACTATCTACTGGAGAAAATCAAAGAGAATGGGATCAAGAGTACATTTACAAAAGTTTGACTTGTCAAGGACATGAGCAACCTATTTATCAGAGACTGGAGTACAGGAAGAAATCATGGAACATGATAGATTTAAATATATATATATATATATATATATATATATATATATATATATATATATATATATATATATATATATATATATATATATATAAAATTACCTTTTTGTATAGCAGGTGGATTTGAGTTTTCCAAGAATGACCTCAATTTTTTCATGACCTCTGAGGTGAGGTCTTCAGGTAAGAGAGTATGGGGAAGTTACTGTGTTAGAGGCATGAGGAGAAAAGAGGAGCTTTGCAAAAGTCACCACAGTGAATAAGATAGCAATTAGAAAGAAATGAACTATCTAATAGCATCAGTAGGAAAAGGAGAAAGAGACTGGAAAGTAGAAGACAATCTGAAATGAAACTGTTCTCATAAATAGTAAATGATATATATAGACTTTGAACCTAAACCCTTTATCTTCAGAATTAGTAGTCTTTCTACAGTATCACATTATTTCTGGTATGACATTGCTTCCCTTGCACACAATATAGGGACACACACTGAAAAGGGTGAGGAGCTATTGATGAGCAAAAATTGTGCTCTGGTGTAGAGAGGACAGATTATTCAATTTGGACTTTTGGCTCCTAGCTTTTGAGATTCAAGGAGTGCAAAGTGAAATAGAAAATAAAGAATGTAGTCTCCTTTCTTAAGGGTACCTTTTGTACTCTCAGGGAAAAATATAAATGAATGTGTTATCAAGACTGAGGGAGGCCTGCTTTTCTGCTTGGGATTCAGCTCCCTCTGCTGTGGAAATATTAGATTGAACAGGACAAAACCCTATCAAATTATTGCTGGACAGTTTTAAGTTACTGACATGGCTTTCTCAAAGGCAAAGTAAAGTAGTAGATTGGGACCTGGCTTTAGTATCAGGAAGATTTAGGTTTAAGCACTGATTCAGACACACATTAACCAGCTGTCTGGAAGTGAGGCATTTAATCTCTCAGTGGATTTCTCTAACTCTAAAAAGTTGCAGGTGAATTGGAAGTGAATTGAATTGGAAAACCCTTCAAAAGAAGAAGTTCCCACACAAGGGGGTCACAACACTAATAAAATCATAACTCTATACCAAAAAAACTAACAAACTTAAATAGTTCTTGGGTGTCAATAGCTTTAGATTTTTTTTTAAATTTTGATCAGTAAAAGGCAACAAAGATTTCCTAGTAATAATTCTGAGACATTTTCAGTCGGCAATCCATTTTGTTCAGGGTAAATTAAATTCCCCTTAACTTTAATGCCTTTTTTCTACTGATTACCTCTTGCCTATATCTTTTTTTTTTAACATAGTTATACAAAGAAGGAAACTTCTTTCCATTAGCCCATGAGCTCCTCGAGATCAGAGACTATCTTTTGCCTTTTTTTTTTTTTATAGGCCCAGTTCTTAACATAGTTGTTGGCCCACAGTAGGTGCAATCATAGCTGATTAACAAATAAAAGATGCTTCAGAATTTGATTTGTTCCCATGCCAAACAAGCAAATGTGCCTTCATTAAGATGAATAAAAAATACTGGCCTTGCTTTTGAAGTAATGTCTGATTTTGTTTTTTTTATTTAAATAACAATTCAATCATTCTAGATATAATAGTATAGGTATTGTTAAATGTACACACTTCAGTACTTCAAGTATCTGCAATGCTAATTGTAATCCTTCAATAACTTTGGGAGTTTCTATAGCCAATAACAAAACCAAACATAGGTTTTCATTCTGCAACCAACCTGGTGACAAGACTCTCCTAATTTATTGAAGATGGGTCTCTTTAAAAAAGTATATAATCTGTCTATGGGCATGGGCTCAACGTCTTTCTAGATAGATAAAGATTAATACAGCTATGCTTTCCAGCCACAGACTCTGACCCAGAATCACTTTGCCTACATGATGAGGATTGAGGCAGAGTAGAAGCATCTGCTTTAGTGGAGTTGATGAACATGGTAAGTGTTAAAACTTCATCATGATCAACAAATTCTAGAGAGGACATTTTTGTTTCTATCTCTCAATAAATAGATATATACTCTGTTTCCCATTATTTGCTGCTACAAAAAATAGTGCTACTATGAATATCTTGGTCCATCTTTTTGTCTTTGATTTCCTTGGGGAAAATTCCTAACACTGAGGTGGGGAGCTCAAAATATATGAATATTTAAATTTCTTAGTACATTTCCAATTTGTTTTCCAGAATTATTAACACTATGGCTTAAATCTCATTTAAAAGCTTAGCTTACACTGAATGTGGATCACAACATAGCATTTTCACCATTTTTGTTGTTCTTTGCTTGTTTTACTTCTTTCTCATTCTCTTTTTTGATCTGATTTTTCTTGTGCAGCATGATAAATATGGAAATAAGTTTAGAAGAATTGCCCATGTTTAACTTATATTGGATTACTTGCTGTCTAGAGGAGAGGGGTGGGAGAGAGGGAGAAAAATTTGAAATACAAGGTTTTGCAAGAGTGAATGTTGAAAACTATCTTTGCATATATTTTGAAAATAAAAAGCTATTATTATTTTTTTTAAAAGGATTACCTGCAATCTCAACCTTTGCTGTGAAAAAAATAAAAGCTTAGCCTGTGACTTAAATCTTACATACTAATCATAGCCAAGTTGGGCAAGGGATGGGGATGGCAGGAATATCTAAGGGAAAAAAAGTTAGGATCCCTTTAGAAATATGTGACTTGTCTCAGAGGCTATCAGAGAATGGTTTTATTCCCTCTTGATAATATTTTTTTAAGTTCATGCCACTATTAGTTCTTTGACCAATGCTCTCTCAGGAGGCTATTTTATAATACATGCTGAGTCAGTTGCTGTGATGGGTGGCATATAAATATTATTGAGAATGTGTCCCCCAACAGTGTAAATGACATTAAATATATAAGAATTTTCCCTACAGGTACAGAATCTGACAGACTTTTTATAATACATGAATCTTACAAAAAGTTTTTTTTAAATTTTTGGCTATACAAAAATTAAGATTTTATATAAAATATATTCATTCCTCTAGAATGACAATCTGTTTTTCTTTGCATTTGTAATTTAAATTTCAGAAATGAGCTAAATGACTCAGCTCACTAAATCATAGAGCATTTTTTAGAAAGAAAGTTCTTGAAATATATTCTGAAGATCCATAATAGACAAGGTCATAATAGATCTGTCTGTTTTTCTTCAAATGATTCAAGAAACCTGAACCACAGTTAACCCACAAAAAAGGAGGTATTTAGATATATTGTTTTTTTGCTGTTGGGTCATTTTTAGTCATCCTTGACCTTTTGTTACCCCTTTGGGAGCTTTCTTGACAGAGATACTGGTATGTTTTGCCTCCTTTCCAATTCATTTTGCAGATGAGGAAACTGAGGGAAATGTGGTTAAATGTCTTACCCAGTGGGGTCACACAACTAGAAAGTGTCTGAGCCCAGATTTGATATCAAGAAAATATGTCTTCCTGCCTCCAAGCCTGCTATTCTGTCTACTGTACCATCTAATTGCCACGAACATTTGTCTTAATGTTTCTGAATGTGGTTCTTTTTTTTTTTTTCCTTTGTGCATTTGGGGAAGGAGGCACTTGGTGGCTCAAGGAATAGAGCATATGGATCTGAAGTCAGGAAGAGCTGATTTCAAATTTAGCCTCAGACATTCCTAGCTATGTGACTGAACAATTCAATTAACTCTGCTTGACAAAATAGATTTAGCATGAATGAAACACTTGATTAGCAAAAATATCTGGAGATAAGGAATGAGAATATGCATTTGAATGCAAGGAGTTGTATATAAAGAATCTTCTAAAAAGTTTTAATGAGGTTTCACACTATTAACACTTTAATATGTTTTATGTATAAAGAGTATGGCCAACAGAAGAAAAATCTTAGAAATCACTTAGTCCAAGTCCAAGTTCCATAGATAGTTAATACTTCAATAGCATTTATTAAATTACAAATGAATTGAGTATAACTTTTATTTACGTAATATATGGATACATTGAATAATCTTTGGAATTGAAAGTATAGAATAAAAATATTTAAAAGAGAGTTGGAACCAAAGGTAAGTAAGAAAATGTTTAGAGAGCTACTCTTAATGAATACAACTAATTAGAGCAAAGAAAATGTATCCTAGGTTTCTAAAAGACTTGGCAAATATGGCTGCTGAGTAACTTGATGATTGGTGGTGATATTTCAAAGTTCTTGGAAAGTGAAAAAGATGCCATAGTAGTTGAAAAGGATAAATGTCTCAGTTTTCAAGAAGAGGAGGGTGGACTCTGCAAGCCATGGCAATGAACTTAGAAAAATTCTAGAAGAACCTGTTGAAAGGATGATTTGTGAGAAAATGAGTAATTAATAAAAACCAGCATGGACTCCCCAGGAGCAGAGCAAGCCAAACTGGCTTATTTCCTTTTTTTTTTTTAATCAAGTAAATAGACTAATAGATAAAGGAAGCTCTAAAGATATGTCATCTGTAGTTTTTGGCAAAATATTAAACAAGGTGTTTAATGCTGTGCTAAGAAAAGGAGAGATTGTTGTTTGCTCTTTATTCTCAAAAAAGACCATGGCATCAGGGAGGTAAGTGATTCCAAGAGATGGAGAGATATATCTAGTTAGTTGTATAGTGCAGAATCTAATCCAGAGTTCAGGTGGATTTGGAACTGATAAAATAATCACACTCAAAGAAAAACTAGTAGTGGGTCATTTTCAACTTAGAGGGAAATAATATAGTGCTCTCAAAATCTGCCCTTTAGCCCTATGATGCTTAATATATTAATCAATGGTAAGGATGAAAAAATCTAAATAATAATAATAACAGCGAGCATTTACATAATGCTTTAAGGTTTGCCATCTGCTTTCCATATATCTCTTATTTGATCTTAATAACAACACTATGAAGTAGGTGCTTTTATTTTCCCCATTTTACAAATGAGGAAACTAAGGCTGAAAGGAGTTAAGTGATACATGTAGAATCATACAACCAGTTAGTGTCTAAATCAAGATTTGAACCATGTCTTCTTGATTTCGCATTAGTTTAATCAAAGTAGTACATATTTTCCAAAGATCTAGGACTTGGAGGGAATAATTGGCATTTTGTATTAAAGTCAGCTTCCAAAAAGAACAAAGAGCTGAATTGAATAAGATAAATTTTAATATGGTTAAATGCAAAGCTCTACTCAAGGGTTCCAAAAATTAATTTTCCAAATACGAGGTGTTATCGGCATGGCTTAACAAGAGTTTCTGAGGAAAAAACCGTTGGGTTTTTGCTTGACTTCAAGCGCAGGATGGTTGAACAGAGACATATAATACTCTGACTGCTGCCAAAATCCACTAATACTGTCTCAGGCAGTAGTGAAGCATGCTCAGAATTAGGGAAGAACTAATTCTAATCTAATCTGAACTGCCCAGGCCACATCTGAGTTTAGTTCTTGCTTCAATATTTTATAAAGCATATAGACAAGCTGAATCACATCCAGACAAGGACAATTGCAATGGTCTAAACAATCAAGTCATTGCTATATGATGATCATTAGAAAGAACTATGTATATGTAGGCTGAAAAAGGAAGACTCAGAGAGGACATGATAATTGACTTCAAATATCTGAATGCCATAAGGAGGAAGAATAAGCTTAAAAATGCAGTGACCTTGGAGAGTAAAATTTAAAACAACTGGTAGAAGTAAATTACAGAGAAGAAACCTTCAGTTCAAAGGAAGGAAATATTTGCCAACAATTAGAGTCATGGAAATCTTTCAGTAGAAACTAAATGACCATTCATTGGGGTTATTTTAGAGATTTTTCTTCAGGTAAGGATTGGACAAGACTGGATTTGAACTCTGTGGTTCTATGATTTTACAAATAATAGGTACTTAATAATGTGACTGTGAGATTGGCTACTAAATTCTAATTCCACTTTATCCACTATTGACATTATATAGGATCACACAAAACCTTGATCAATTTGTTTTCAGAAATCTGTCATCTTTGTTTACCATTCAGTGTTCGGAGACCATGGGAATTGACATGCACTGCTCAACACCCAATATTCCAACCAGAGCAGCTCTATCTAAATACACCCAAACATTGGGCACATACAAAAGGTAACAGTGCAGTATTTTCACCATTTTTGTTGTTGTTGTTGTTGTTGTTGCTTACTTGCTTTTTTTTTTTCTTTCTCATTTTTTTCCCTTTTTGATGTGATTTTTCTTGTGCAGCATAATAAATGTGGAAATATGTTTATAAGAATTGCACATGTTTAACCTCTATTGGATTACTTACTGTCTAAGGGAGGGGGCAAGAAGGGAGGGAAAGAAAAAAATTAAAACAAGATTTTGCAAGGATGAATGTCAAAAACTATCTTTGCATGTATTTTGAAAAATAAAAAGCTATTATTATTTTTAAAAATAAATTTTAAAAAAATTTAAATGTAAAGGTAATGATGGTTCAGAAAAGAAACTTCAGGGATGTCTAACTGACCCATATGTCCCCATAATGTGGCTTCCATGAAATATTTAGAAAAGTTACAAGGACCTTCTTACTAGGTAGCACAGTGGATAGAATGCTGGATCTGAAGTCAAGAAAAATCTAGCCTCAGACAATTATTAGTTATGTGACCCTGAATAAATCATTTAATCTCTGTCTCAGTTTCCTCAAATGTAAAATGAAAATAATAATAGCACCTATCTCTCTAGATTGTTCTAAATATTCAAACGAGATACATAAAGCTCTTAGCATAATGTCTAGCACGTGGCAGACATTTAATTCCTTCCTTTTTTTTGTCCAAACTAGCAAAGTGGCATGAAATTGCTTATGTTTAAAATGAATTTTGTGTATTATTTCTGGGATAAGGATTGTACTTATGATTTTACTAGTGGAGTGGACTCTGTTGAGGAAGGTGTCGCTGCCAATTAGGTACCTTCTTTTTAATTTAGTGTTGTAAAGTTAACAGGAGTACTGAGTGATTAAATGACTTGCATAAGGGTCTCACAGCCAGTATGTTGCAGGATTGGGACTTGAATGCATATTGTCCTAGTTCTGAAGCTGAATCTTTACTCACTACATCATTCTGCCTGGCATTATTTGTAGGTAATAATCATTATTATAACTAATATTTATTAAACTTGCTTTATGATGAAACACAACATGGTATTATGTAGTATAAAAAGCTCAAGACTAGGAGAGTATACTAGAATTCACTTCTGAGTATTGATTTTGGACAAATGAGTTAATTTCACCTGGCCTCAGTTTCTCATCTGTAAATTGGTAATGATAATAATAAATATGCCATCTCTCTCACCAGGATATTGCAAGCAACAAATGAAATTTATGCTGCTGCTGCTGCTGCTGCTGCTGGATAATGATGAAACAGTTAGCATTTCTATGATACTTTGAGGTTTGCAAAGTATTTTACAAATATTTTCTCCTTTTACAAAAAGGAACATAAAAACAAAAAAAAAACATAGGAAATAGATATTATTACTTTCCCATTTTACAGATGAGAAAATTATACAAAGAATAAATGATTTCCCTCAGTTCATGCAGCTAATAAGAATCTGAAGCAGGATCTGATTTCATGTATTTCTCATTGCAATACCAGCATTCTATCTGTTGTTGCTCAGTCATTTTCAACTCTTCATGACTCCATTTGGAGTTTCCTTAGCAAAAATACTAGAGTGCTTTGCCATTTTCTTCTCCAGTTTATTTTGCAGTTGAGGGAAATGACATAATCAGGGTTAAGTGACTTGCTCAGGATCACACAGCTAATCAATGTCTTGTCTAAAGTCAAATCTGAAGTCAGCTCTTCCTGACTTGAAGCCTGTCACTCTGTCCACTGTACTAGTTAGCTGCCCAGGACTCTATCCACTGCTTTGTAAAATATCAAATCTCTATAAATGTTAGCTTATTGTTTTTATTATCAAATGAGTTTTGTGACTTTAAAGCAGTACATAAATGTGAGTTATTATTTTATGATAGCTGACTTTGCACATTCAAAAAGCTAAAACTATTCAGCTGAGAGCATAAAGATTTTTTTTTGTTTTTACTTAAAATGTGCTATTATTAAAGACTAAAATTCCCCAAAAAAAGAATTAAGGAGATTTCAGTAATAATAAGTGAAATTTGTCTAATATTTGTAATAAAACATAAATACTAAAAGAAACTGTTATAAAAATTATTTTATCATAATGGTCACTGTGTTTACTCATCAACTTTGCTATACTCTAATCCTTGGTACTTCAAAAGTCAATAAGGTCAGTGCTGTGACCCTACCAAATGAAAAAAAATGCTCCCTTATTAATCATGACATCGATGTCAAGAGTGACCCTGGTCAAAAATGTTAATACTCTGCAAGCAACTTGATGATGAGCAGTTATGAACTCATTTAGACTGCTCTTTGGAGGACAGACTTACAGTTTGTTCCCAAGGTCATATTTAAATTAAGTATAAAATTTCCATGGAAACTTTTATTTTTAAAAATGAAGATACCTGAAGGGAACCTCATTGATAATACATTATACATATTTCATATATATATATATATATATATATATATATATATATATATATATATATATATATATATATATATATATATATATATAAATACATGTTATATATATATATATATAAATACATGTTATATATATACACACATGTATATACATACACATATATAAATGTACTTATATATCATCCACTACTTTCATAGTATCTAATGTTTTCCAATTTTGAAGAAAATGTTCATGATAGCATATTAGTGGTTGACAAATTCTCTTTTGGTTATTATTAATAATTATAGCATTTTATATTATAGAGATACATATATAACACTATATATAATATATGGCAGGGGTTCTCAAACTACAGTCGGCAGGCCAGATTCAGCCTGCTGAGGACGTTTATGCGGCCCACCAGGTTTTGGGGTTTTGGCAAATGGGCTGAGGGGTGGAGACAGTGTGAGTTTTTATTTTTACTATAGTCCAGCCCTCCAACAGTCTGAGGGGCAGTGAACTGGCCCCCTATTTAAAAAGTTTGAGGACCACTGATATATGGCATAATGTATTTAGAACTTTAAGTTTTACAAAGTGCTTTACAAATATTACCTCATTTTATGCATGTAACTCCCTTGATGGTGAGTGTGATTATTAGTTCTATTTTATAGATAAGGAAATCAAGGTAGATAGGGGTTTGCATAGGATCATACAACTAGTAAGTGTCTACTTTGAACTCTAAGCTTCCCAATTCTCTGTCCAATGTTTTATCCACTATGCCACCTACCTGTTATTTATACCAAAAAGTTTTCAGATGTGAGATAAATAACAAGTACTATACCCTTTAGAGTTTTAATAGTTTCTTCCCCACCCTCAGCACCCCCCCACATTATATCTGAATATAAGAAATATTACAAGTGCAAATAAAATTTCCTTATACATTATTATACAAAAAGGAAAAGTCAATAAGCAGTTATTAAGATTTTATTATATACCAGGAACTGTGATTATCAAAGTGATGAAGGTGGAGAGGAGAAAAAAAAATAGTCCCTTCCTTCAAGGAGTCTAGAGGCAGAAATTTGAGATGAGTGAATGACAGGGAAACTAAAATGCTGAAGTGAAAAGGTAACATGTAAGTTAGAAGGAGAGTTAGTGCAAAGGAAGGGAATGCTATGTGCAAACAAGTCACTAGTGATAGACCATGTGAAGGGAAGTGAAGTGAAAGGAACCTAATAAGATAGAAAGAATTTAAGTTCTGAAGAGCTTTAAATACCAAATAGGGGACTTTATATTTGATCGTTCCATGGAACAGGGAATTTTAGCATGATAATTAAATTAGATGCTTAGGCTGATACCATCACTAATCCCTGAAAAATTTATTTGGCACTGTTGTTTTATGTTTTTTGTTTGTTTTTTTTAAGTATATATAAAATTTAAATTGACAGAATAAGGAATATTTTGCTTTTCTGTGTGCCCTTTTGAACTTCTTTCCATTCTCTTTTGCATATTTTTGATTGCTTCATTGACACCCTTTGTTTTTGTTTTTGTTTTTGTTTTTTAATTACTATCACTCTTCCCTCTGTTCTCTCCTCATAATTCTTTGCTCCTTAAATAGAAATTTCTACTTTATAACTAAATAAGTATATTCAAGCAAAACATATTCATTCATTGGTCTTGTCTCCAAATGTATTTCTCATTCTCTACCTCTAGTTCTTTATCTTTCTGCCATGAGATGATTTATCTTCAGTTTTTTTTTTTTAAATCCTTTTTAGCATTTTATTGATTAGGTCCAAAAGTTGTTTCATTTGCATTATTATCGTTATTATATAAATTGTTCTGGCAATGTTCACTTCACAGCAAATCACATTTTGCAAGTCTTCTCAGGTTTCTCTCTCTCTTTTTTTCTCTCTGAATCATAAACAGACCAAACTTTAGTGATATAGTACAAAAGAATTATATTCATAGAATATATGGCTCAGAAGAAGCAAAAGGTAAATCTTTCTGCTATACAAATCCTATCTTTGGTCCTAGTTCGTTGACAAGTTGTTCAATGTTTTTGAGTAACAGGATCTATTAAGATAAGCTATACAAAAATATTGTAAATTATTGTGATATATAAATCTAACATTATTATTATTACTCATTAACACAAGGCATTTTGAGCAGAACTAGGAGATCATTATACACTTCAACAACAATACTGTATGAGGATGTATTCTGATGGAAGTGGATATCTTCAACATAGAGAAGAGCTAATCCAATTCCAATTGATCAATGATGGACAGAATCAGCTACACCCAGATAAGGAACACTGGGAAATGAGTGTAAACTGTGAGCATTTTTTGGTTTTCTCCTCAGATTATTTTTACCTTCCAAATCCAATTCTTCCTTTGCAACAATAACAACAACAAAATTCGGTTCTGCACATATATATTGTACCTAGGATATACTATAAGATATTTAATATGTATGGGAATGCCTGCCATCTAGGGGAGGGAGTGGAGGGAAGGAGGGGAAAAATTCGGAACAGAAGGGAGTACAAGGGATAATGTAAAAAATTACCTATGTATATGTACTGTCAAAAAATATTTCCCCTTAGAAACACACACAAGCATTCAGGCAAATACACATACACACAGTATACAACACTGGACAGCATAGAGATATAAAATGATGTTAAAACAAGTGTCATCTCACTTCTCAGATTGGCTAAGATGACTGGAAAAGATAGTGAAAATTAGTGGAGGGGATGGGACACTAATGTATTCTGGTGGAGACATAAAATGATCCAATCATTCTGGAGAGCAATTTGGAACTATACCCCCAAAATGATAAAACTGTACATACCCTTTGACCTAGCAGTGCCACTCCTGGGTCTGTATTCTAAGGAAATGATAAAGGAGGGAAAAGTGGGAAAGACACTGAATATGGAGTCAGACAGACTATTCAAATCCCAAATCTCCCTTACTGTGATCAAGATCTACTCTCTTAATTCTCTGGACTTCCATTTTCTGTAACTGTAGAATCATGGGATTAAATTTGTAATGGCCTCCAAGGTCCCTTCCAGGTATAAAAGGCTATGATCCTAAGGTGTATATATATACATATATATATATATATATACATATATGTATGTATATATATATGTATATATATAAACACTAAGACCTGGAATAAAAGGAGGAAGGGAAGATAATAAACATTAATTAAGTATCTACTATGTTCCATACACACACACACACACACACACACACACACACACACACACACACACACATATGTATTTTATTTGATCCTCAAAACAAAAACAACAACAACCAAAAAAAAAAAAAAAAACCAACCCTATTAATTAGTTGATATTGTTATCCCCATTTTACCAGTGAGGAAATTGAGGCAGAGGTTAAGTGATTTGTCTAGGGGACACTTAATAGAGGATAGAATTAAACTAAGGTCTTCCTAATACCAGGCCCTGGCACTCTATCTGCTGTGCCACCTAGTGGCCCCAGGAATCTTAGAAATAATCTCATCCAACCAAAGTATTTATTTTATAGACTTATTTTATTTTATCTACCTTCAGAGAAACAGATGATAAACAAGTATAGCACAGCCTTATATCATTATATATGAATGTATGTGTGTATAAATGCATGATCATAGAAATCCAAATATATGTATGCTTATATATATATATATATATATACATATATATATATATATATATATATATATATATATATATATATATCCAAGTACATAAATATAACTGCACTTAATTATAGCCTACTTGAGGAAAGAAGGGGGTAGGAGGTAGAAGGAAAAAAATAAAAAAGTTCACAGCAGAGAACAAAAAGCTTCACAAGGAAGCAAAAGAAAAAATAAACTGCTCTGAACACAATATATATTATTTATTATATAGGCTTTTTTAAAGTAGAAATTTAGCATTTCATATTTTGTATCACCTCATATTCTGCTATGCATATGGGAATTTTTTTTCCATTTTGTATTGTAAATATTTTTTTTTGAAAAGGGCAATAGACAGAGGGCACAGGTGTGAATTGACTATGATAATCCAAAAGAAATAAAATTAAGAGGTGAGAAAGAGGAATGTACTAGGAGAAGTAGGAAGGGAAGGATAGAATGGGATAAATTATTTTACATAAAAAAGGCATGAAAGAGATTTTATAGTGGAGGGAAAAATGAAAGCACTTGAATCTTAAAGATGGTATAGCATATATACTTGGGTATAGAAATCTTTCTCACCTTAAAGGAAAGTAGGAAAGGGAGCTGATAGAAGAAGGGAATAGTTAAAAGCAAAACACTTTTGAGAAAGGACAAAGTTAAAAAAAAACAAAGGAAAGAATAGGGTAATTAGGGGGAGCAATAGGATGAGGGAAATACACAGCAATATTTTATCTTCATTTCTTCTTGGAGATGGGCCTCAAATTGAGTATCTATGTAATCCACTATTGATAGCTATCTTTTTTATTTATTGGTCTCCAAATTCCACTCTATTTTATTCTGAATTTAAGAAATAAAACGAGCATTTCCATAATATAGCAGAATGGGGGAAAGGGAAAAATGAGGTTAATGCACATAAAACTACAAATCTATTATGTAAATGCAATTCTTTTTAAATATACAATAAAGTTATCATGTAACTTCTCCCCCCCTGTAACCCTGTCCTTAGAAATGGCTACTACAACACGCAATTATCTATATATAAAATTATTATGTGTATTATTTCTATTTATCAGTTCTTTTTCTGAATGCAGTGTCTTCCTTCATTGGTCTTTTGCAGCTAATTTGGTGTTTATAATAATCAAAATGAATTATCCTTTCAAAGATATTCTTAAAATAGTATTTCTGTTGTTATATATTACATTCTTATTTTGCTCTTCATTATTTTGTGCAAGTCTATCCATGTTTTCTTAAGATTTTAAAATCTATTAGTTCTTATAGCACAGTAGTATTCTTTCAAGATCATATATCACAACTTGTTCAGCCATTCCTCAATTGGTGGGTGTCTCCATAATTTCCAGCTTTTTGCCACCACAAAGAGAATTACTATAAACATTTTCAAACATATAGGTTTCTTTTCTTTTTCCCTAATCATCTTTGGCCTAGTAGTAGTATTGCTGGATCAAATGGTATAGGCAGTTTAATAATTCATTGAGAATAATTCGATATTGTTCTCCAAAATGATAGGATCAGTTCTCAGTTCCACCATCAGTGAATTAGTGTACCAAATTTTTCACATTCCTTCCATGTTTCTCTTTTCCCTTTAATCATTTTAGCCAGTCAGATAGATAAAATTATATCAAAAGGCATTTTAATTTGCATTTCTCTAATCAATAATGATTCAGTAATTTTTTTTTCCCTAGCACTATAAGTTATTTTGATTTCTTCATCAGGAAAGTGCCCATTCATATCCTTTGCTGTTTATCAGTTGGGGAATGAATAGTATTCCTATAGATTTGACAAAACTTTTTATATGACTGAGGTATGAGACATTTAACTGGATGCTATAAAAAAATTCCCCCTAAATTTTCTTCTTTCCTTCTTATCTTGGCTACATTTGATTTACTTGTAGAACTTTTTATTTCTATATAATCAATATTGTTCATTTTATACCTCTCACTACTTTCTGTCTTGTTTATTCATAAATTGCCTAATTGATAGGAAATATATTCCATGTCCTTCAAACTTTCTTATGTTTCTATTATCTGGTGACTATTTCTGTCTTGATATCATCTTGGTAAATGGTGTAAGATATTAGTCTATTCCCAATTTCTGCCAGACTGTTTATTTTCCCAATAATTTATGACAAATAATGAATTCTTAGCCCCCCCCAATTTAAGTATTTATATTTGTCAAACACAGTTATTATATTTATTTGCTTTTTAAAGTTGTATGTGTGCTCCATTCACGATCTGCCTTTCAATTTTTTAGCCAATAACAGATAGTTTTGATAATTACTGCTTTACAATATAGGTTAAAATCTTCCTTTATATTTTTTCATTAGTTCCTTTGATATTCTTGATATTTTGTTCTTCCATATGAATTATTTTTTCTAACAATATTTTGGTAATTTAATTGGGATGACATTGAATATATAAGTAAGTTTAGGTAAAATTATAATTTTTATTATATTGGCTAAGTCTACCCATGAATAATTAATATTTCTCCAGTTATTTAAATCTGATTTTGTTTGTGTAAAAACTTTGTATGCATAATTTTATTCATATAGTTTATGGGTATGTTTTAGTAAGATATTTTATATTCTCTTGAGTTATTTTAAATGGGGATATTTCATATTATCTCTTCTTGCAGTTTTGTTAGTGATATATAAGAATATTGATGATATATGTGGATTTACTTTTATCCTTTTACTCTCCAAAATTATGGTTTCAACTAACTTTTTACTTGAATTTTTGGGATTTTTCCAGTTAGATCATCATGTGTTTTCTGTCTGTAGCCTCAGTGTTTAGCAGAGTGCTTTGTCAGTGGCACAAATACTTAATAAATGCATTACCCATTAAAATAAGGCTTTCTACTTAGGATTCTTTTTAATACAATTTTAAACAGAATACATATTGACAAGTTTGGCTTTGCATAGTTCCTTTCAAAAAATTGTTATTCTAAACTTGAAAAAAAAGTACAAATAAAATTTCCATATACAAAGAAAAAAATAAAGAACATTACATATGAAATCCTGAATTTCTTTTATGTCCAGCTCAGGTTTTTTATTTTAAGATATAAAATTGATACAGTTTCAAAGCTGTCCTGCTTCTTTATGTCTCCCTGTGAAATTCCTTCTGTTTTCTTATATGTGTATGGTTCATTAAAAAAAAAAATCATCCGACTATTCAAAACAATTTTCCCTTCTTTCTTTGTTTCTATAGTATTGCCTCTCTATAGTTTCAAATTATAACAGTTGTTTTTTGTGCAGATTGGTTGAAAGAACCCCGTGTTAGGCAATTACAGAGATGAGAACCTACTTTAACTGTTTCTCTGTCCATTGAAAAAAGTATACTGAAGTGTTGAAGGGTGGAGGAGAGCAAAATAAATGATGTGTTCCACCTGGTTACCTAACAGCTTGTTCAGAATGTCTGAATTACTCTTTTAAGATCCCATTACTGGTTCCTATTGAAAGTTTCCTAATGGCTGTAAGATTTCTATGTTACCAACATGATTCTTTGCTCTAGTTATTATGTTGCTCATGTTCCTCATTACTGTGCCATTATTTGTCATTGTTAAAACCATGAAAAGACTTGGATATATAAAGAAGAGATGAGAATTTGATTTCCTCAGCTGACAGTGTAAATTGATTTCCTGACTGCAGAAGCAGGGAAGGTAATATGGTGACATTGTTTTGTTTTTGTTCTTAATGTACAGAAATTTGTCAAGTCCAATTATTTGTCAAAACATATCCAAATGCCAAAAAAATGAATTAATGAAAAACCATTATTGTTACCAAAGAGTTAGAAATCATTTAGTTATCTTTAGAATAATACCAAGGCATTCTAAATCTAACCACATGTATACTTGGGCAGTATAGAATTAGCTGAAATTTGTTTAATATCTTTAATTAGTAAGTAGCCTAAAATTATTTCCTAAGCATTAACTTTTCTTTCTATGTATTGAGATAGAAATATAAAATGATTCAGCTTCTTTGTTTGCCCCTATTCTCTCCCAGAAAGAAAAAAAAAAGACAGGATTTAAAAGTATAAAATGGCTAGGTGGTACAAATCAATAGTCAAAATCAATGGGATACAACCAGATTTCATATCATAAAGACACATGAGGTGATAATCACTTGCAAACAAGTTGATATGTGTGAGTAGTTTGACCTTTTTGTACTCATTAAAAAAAAGTAACAGCAATATAGCAACCACTGAAACATTTATCAGTGTGGCACTCTGAAGGAAGTCATTAAAAAGTCTATTACTTATAGTCCCAAACTAGATAACACCCCTATGAAAATCATCCATAAAATTAAGTGGCAAAATAGTCTGTTATTTCTCCTACTTTAGAAATTATTTGAAAATTAAATGCCATTTAGTATGTTTAAATAATCCAAATGATTAAATTGGAGGTGAGAGGGATAATTATTGTACATATATGGATATAATTCATATTGTGAGTAGAATGTTTAAATAGTACTGAAGTTTTTTGCCTTTGGTACAATATATTTTTGAAGTGCCAACACTTTGGCAATTCTGAAAGACAATATGAATGTATATTAAAGTAATAATATATGAGAAATATTAATTGGAGACTAATATCATTATTGCCACATATATTGCTAATTGCTGTAGTCATCCACCATATGTGCCTTTAGGGGAAAAAACAGCAAAAAAAAAAAAAAAGTCAGCAAAGAAAATCAAAACATTCTTCTAAACATTTAATAAGTTTTCCTTGTGTAACCAAATGTCCTACATAAATCTGGAATTTCTGTATTACATAGAGTTGGAGGTCTTAAGAGCTATTTTTTAAACCGGTACCAAATGCATTTATTTAAAGGCTGGCATTTAGTTCACATGCAGCTTTCCTTTTACAAAGAGCATTTATTTCCTCTTCTAAAGTTCTTCTCTTTTCTTCAAGTTTCATTCTTTCTTCTTGATTAAGTCTTTTAAGATGTTCAAATTTTGCCTGGAGCTCTCGTTCAGCTTCTTTCAAAATAGCTTCTTTCTCTTTCACTCGCTTTACAAACAACTGTTTCATCTCTTCTTCTTTTCTTTGAAGTTCGCCAAAGGATTCATACCTTTTGATTTCATATGCCTCCTGCACACTTACAGGTTTTTTCTCTAGGTTTATATCTTTAAAACCTGTTTCCTCCAGTTTGCAACGTCTATAATTTTCATAGTGTAGAACATGGGTTTGTTCTCTCAGGTCTTCCATATTTGTGCAAATGAGCATTTCCCGGAGCTTTACAAAGTCACAGTGATTTTCATTTTCCACTTGCACAATGCCCCACGGGTACTGACGAGCTTTCACCATCTTATTTCCCAGTTTGATCTCCTCTGTACTACCCACCACAGCAAATGGCAAGTGTCCATTCATTGAAGCGTTAAGATGAGCAACAGTTTCATCATCTGTTGGGAATTGGTATATTTGGATTCCATTGGTGGCCAATTCACTCATGAGTCTAAGTTTAAACCTCTGCAATTCACATTTAGTAATTGTGTCTGCTTTGGCAATCACAGGGATGATATTTACCCTCCTGTCCAGTTTCTTCAAGGTTAACAAGTCAAGGCGCTTAAGGGAATGGCCTGTAGGTGAAATAAAATAAAGGCAGACATGAATTCGAGAATCTCGGTAGTTAAAGAGTGAACGTTTAATCTTCAGTTCTTCTTGGAGATAAGCCTCAAATTGAGCATCTATGTAATCCACTATTGGTCGATAGCTATCTTCTTTATTTATCTGATCTCCAAATCCCACTGTATTTACGATAGTCAGTTTCAATCGGACATTGCTTTCCTGTAGTTCATATGTCTGGGCTTTAAGTCTTACATTTGGGTGAAAGTGTGAGGATACAGAGTTATCAAAATTAGTGTTAAACAATGTGTCTATCAGGGTTGACTTTCCGATTCCAGTTTCCCCCACACAGAGAATGTTAAAACAAAACCCTTGCTGAAGGGTCTTGCAGACCAACTGATCTGGCAAACTTTCAAAACCCACATAGCCAGTCATAGTTAAACAACGAGGGCTATCGTCTGCTATTTTTTCTTCCTTGCATGGTTGTGGTTGGGAGGCGACACAAGTTGCTTTGATTCCCACAAGAGACTGATAGACCATATGCCGCGCCACATCTGAGGAAGCCATGGTCCCCAGGGATGTAGTGAGCGGCGGGCTGGGCGGGATCCCCGGCGGAATCCGGGAAAAGCCGAAGCCGCCCTCTAGCCTCCGAAGGTGGGGGGAAAGCCTAAGCGAGAAAGTAAGTCGCCACAGGTACCGCTTCGGGCTTCCCACGGTTGGAATTTAAACGGCAGCTTGAGACAGTCTAGAGCACGAGGAGGCGGGTGGACTAAAGTAATCCAGAACTCGAAGGGTGCGGATGGTGGAACCCGGATCGGGTTAATAGAATTACATCTGAAAAGAAAAGTGGGTTTCTACCAGCTTAAAACCTCTTAAAAGGAGTTTTGCCGTTCTGTGCACTTTAACCTCACCATAATTCAGTGAAAGATTATTGCACTTTCACAAGTCAATAGACAGTCTCAGAAAGATAAAATGACTTGGCTCAAATTCCAGTCTGGGCAATCTCTTTCTAATCATCCTCAGCCTACACATGCACGTATTATGTGAAGAGGCATTGTTCATAATAAAATTTTCAATGATTCCCTAGGGATTATGGGATGAGGGGGTGGGGGTGGGGGAATGATAATAATAATTAAAAAAAAAAAAACCTCTTAGGGATTTAACTACAACTCTTGCTTTTACAGTTGTAATTGCAGCTTTTGCATGAAACTGGCAAGGTTAGATTTGTGTTTTGTATCATTTACTTTATTAGATGGAGAATAAATTGGAGAGGGAAGAAACTGGAAGCAAGGAGACTAATGCATATTTTAAAAGTTCAATTTTTGTGCACACATATTTGTGTGTATGTATACATATACTCATATTCCTCCCCTACATCTATATCTATTTATATGCAAAAACATCATTGACGATATATGCTATATCCAAAGAACATTAAAGTTAGATATTTTAATGCTTTTTCTTTATAATGTTATACATAATGTATTTGTGCATATACATAGAGATATAAATAAATAACCCACCATCACCCACTCACTGCTTACCTCAAAACAACAGTTTTTCTTTGTAACAAATACTTATAATCAATCAAAATAAATGAATTCATTGGCCATGTCTAAGAATGTATGTCTCATTTTGTACCTATAATCTACCACCCCCCTGCTAAGAGTGGGGAGGAATAATTTTTCATTTTTTATAATATTTTATTTTTGAAATGCATGCAAAGAGTTTTCAACATTTACTTTTGCAAAACCTTATGTTCAAAAATTTTCTCCCTCCCTTTCCTTTCCTCCTTCCCCAAGACAGCAAGCAATCCAATATAAGTTAAATGTGCTATTCTTCTAAACATATTTCCATATTCATCATGAAAAAAAAAATCAGAAAAAGGAAAAAAATGAGAAAGGAAATAAATAAGCAAACAACAAAAAGGTGAAAATACTATACTTTGATTCACATTCAGTCAAGGAATATATGTATATTTTAAATAATCAAAAGAAGTACAGCAGGAAATGTAACCACACAATATGTATGTGAATATGTATTCATCTCTACATATGTATATATTTGCATACTCATACATGTATATGATAGAAACTTGGGCTATGATTTTTATTAATATTGTGAACTCCCTGATGACAGAACTCTCTTTACCAATGCAAATTTCCATCATGTCTGCAGCTTTTCATATTAAAAAATGCCTGTGATCACTGAGAAGTTAAATGACTTTCCCTAATTCATACAACCAGTATGTGTCAATGGGAAAACTTGAACCAAGCCTTCTGACTCTAAGGCTTGCTATCTATCCGCTAAGTCACATTATCTCTCAAATGATACATGTGTGGGTATCTTTTAAATACTTTTAAATACTGTACACAACTTGCAATTTAAAAAAAAATCTTTTTTTCTGTGAATATTTAAATGTGTTTTTTGATTACTAAGTTTGCAACAAAAAAGGGAAAAAAATAACTGTACTAGTTCCCATAAGAACTGATGGCCTGCATTAGGGCAGTGGCCAATGACCGAATATAAGTAGATGGAAAAAGAAAAACAAAAACCTAGGTGATTGAAAGAAAGAATCATGATAATCTCAACAGAAAAGAAGAAGCTGTGAAGAAAGGTCAATTTAGGGGAAGATGGTGAGTTCCAGTTTTGAGTATGATGAGTTTAAGTTGTCTGTAATAGATTTGGCTGTAAAGATTTCACAAACAATCCATGATGCAAGCATGGCTTTAGAAAGAAACTGGAACTAGAAGAAAATATTCTGGATTCATCTGCATAGAAATCATAGAGAAAGGGAAAATTGAAAGATCTTTAGAGGTGGATGACAACTAAGGTCTCTTAAAACTTTCAAATTCTATTACTGTATTAGCATAAAGGTATTATAACATTTGCCCTGGCCTGGTACAGGTATAAAACCACAAGTACCTAGTCCTGCATAATATTGATGTAAACTGCCTCCCTGATCTTTAGGGGGGAAGGGTTGGAAAGGCCCTTATGTAAACTGTGTCCCCTCTAATCTTTGGAGGAAGGGTGATCCTGAGTCTCAAACCCTCCTGGCCTCTGAGAGGGGTCCCACCCTTCTGTTCATAGGGAAAACTCACAGATAGTAACTTCCTATTCAATTGGAAATCTTGGCTAGGGCCATAATCACCATACTCTGTTGAAAGGTCCCCAGCTCCTGGCCAAAAGAATCCAATAAATCTAATGATATGCCCAGACCTTTTGCAAGAGTCCTAACAGGAGTTTGCCCCCTAAGAAAGCTGTGTTCTTAGTATAAGAAACCCATTCTTGCCACAAACCTTGAGCCAATATTCATTGGGGTTTGCAAATTCTTTCACAAAATTTGCAAGACTGGCCACGGGGATGCCATTGTTGTCAGGGGATCTCTCAACTCTCATTTCTCACACTTCAACAATATAATTCCATGTGTAAGCAAATAAGAGAAAAGGAGGCAGGACTTTAAGTGTGAATGAGATCCATGTTTATAATAAATGGAAACTGATTGAAGAAAGAGAAAAGACTAACATTTTAGAAGAAAGTAACTATACCATTCTGGTCTTTTCAATAAGAATACAAATTTCCCTTTCTCATGGGAATTTCTTAATGGTTTAAGAGTATAAAATTTCACAACTAACCATGTTGCGGGGAAAGATAATTACAAAAAAAAAAAAAAAAATGAGATAACCTAAAGAGTAAATTTCTCACACAAATGCAAGCAATTCTAACTTAGAAAGAAAGAGGGGGGATGGAGGGCAAAGGGAAGGAAGGAAAGCAGTAAAGGACAAATGGAAGGAAGGAAGGAAGAAAGGAAGGAAGGAAGGAAGGAAGGAAGGAAGGAAGGAAGGAAGGAAGGAAGGAAGGAAGGAAGGAAGGAAGGAAGGAAGGAAGGAAGGAAGGAAGGAAGGAAAGGAAGGAAAGGAGGGAGGGAGGGAGGAAAGGAAGAAGGGCTAAATTTCAAAAGAATTTAGCAAAGGACCAAGGGAAAGGAGACACATTTATCCATTTCTTCATGTCTTTGATATGCTAATTATATGGCCTAGAGGTAGAACTGAGGAGTGATCTCAGTTATCACTGAACTGCAGATCTAGGACTACCAGAAGATTTTAAAATCATTGACAGATGGTCAGAACAACAGCACTCTAAAGATTAGAAAGTCTCAGGATCACTAATATATCTTCCCTAAAGTCTAAGGGAAGAAATATTATTATATTCCTAGGCCAGAAGACTTTTACAATCATTGACAGACATTGTTAGAACAGTAGCAGTTCAGGAAGATCTCAGAATCACTGATTCTAAAAGCAGAAGACTTTAGAATCATTAGCACATTGTCTCTCTAGAACAGAACAGAAGCACTCTAAGGTTGGGGGGAGAGGGACCTCCTAACTGCTGTTTCCTCTAGAAGCTATACTCCTTCAGAAAGAAAGAAGGAAGGAAGGAAGAAAAGAAGTAAAAAGCTGACTGAAGAAAGTAACATTGCCTTAAAGTATCAACTGACCTGAATTCATAAAAAACATATACAAAAGATAAACTAGAAGGCAGATAATGGAACATAAATACAAATAAATGGCGTGACACTATGCAAAATAACAGCAGAAGTACTAAAACTTAGATGAAGCTGAGGATGGTGATAAAAGTAAAATATACATTCTAAGTACTTTTAAGAGTATCAAAGTGTAAAAGTGAGCATAGCAACCAGAAAGAATTTTTACCCTTTTACCTGTAATTTCTAAACAGCTCCTAAAGCTTCTTTCCTCTTTCTGGGCTTTTAACTTATACCTTTTATCTGAGGGAGAAAAATGTATCAGTCTCTAGGTTTGTTCTCTTGTTATTCAAAAAGAAACTTCATATTTGCATTTCAACCTACCAAAAAATGGATAGGATTGCTGCTTGAATGGAAAAAAAGCTAATAAGTCAATTCATGTACTACTTTAAATACCCATTATTTGTAATGTATTATGCTAAATATTGAGGATAAAAGATAAAACAAACAAGTCTTTTATCAAACAGCTTACCTGCTAAAGGCCAAATGCAGTAACATATACATAAATGGGTAAATACAAAGTACATACAAGGTTTTCAAATACTCACATGGAGTTGTCTGATTTAGAACTCCTTAAAACAATGCAGATTGGTACCTATCCATGTTTCCCCATCATGTGGAATTCTTATCTTGTAAAATGATCCCAAATCTTCCCTCTCTAGTGTGTTATGTCACAGAAGTTATGATGAGAGTTAGGGAAGGGGGAACCCCTAGTTGCATGATGGCCCAGAGTCCATATAAAAGGAATTTACAGGCCTGAAAACCTAGATTGATAAAAAAGTTTATTGTAGGGATTTGGAAGTAAAGTTAAAGGTAGAAAGACATCAGGGCCAGAGGTGGTCGCTGGGTGGGTAGGAACCCTTACATGGCCGGAAGGATACCATGTTTGGGGGGAAAGGGCTTCTGCAAAGAGAGAGCTCCAGTTAGGCTCTTTTATACCTAAAGAGGGCTTGTGGGTGGTGCCCTAAGTTCCTGATGGGCTTTCAGCCAGGGTTATCATTGAATAGAATTAAATGGGTTTAAACTGTGGAGGTTGGGAAAACTCAAGTTAGTTCAAATCTGGTGGGGGATGGGAAAAACCCACTGACCAGGATTTGTAAATCAAAGGTCAGCCATGGGGGGGGGGGGGGTGGTTCTTAAAGGGATCTCAACCACCATCATTTCCCCCCTCAAACAGTTAAGACTTAAATTCATTTTAAAAAATTGGGGCAGTGTCCCTGATTTGAGGCAAGGTTGAAGATTTTCTCCAAAGATCTTCAGAGTAGCGGGGTCCCCTCTTCTTGTTCCCCCCTCAAACTGTCACCTCCAGATACATGTGGGAAAAGGGGCAACTATATCCTCTTAACTGGTTTGAGCTGACAAGGGTCATAGAGATTTGGGGCTTCATGCCAGGAGGTGAGGCATGAGGTATGGGGGATGGCAGCAGGGCATCTAGGGGATGTCCCAGTCAGTTGTCCAGTCAATGTTCTCCAGGCTGAAAGGTGGCTGAGAATCCAAAGTTTGAAGCCTAGAGAAAACAGATCTTGGGAACAGATTAAAAGTGGGGTGTCATCCAGGGTGGAGATGGTGACATTCAGGGGAATGGGCCTTTAGCAAGAAATGCATCAGGTCCCTTCTGTGGGCTGCTTGTCTGATGTCCCATCTAACTATCAAAGAGAAATAGGAGAAAATGCTGAGAGAAAAGATTATTTGTAGCCTAGCCTTTTCACTCCCAATTCCTCCTGGGGTTGGGAATTAAAGGGTGTGTACTCAGAAGTCAGGGGAGGCAAGAGGCCTTAATATCTAAACTGCTCTTTTGTAAGGCAGGGTCTAGGGATGGGTGTACCCCAATTGTCAGGGCTGCAGATCAAGATAAGAATGCAGTTTAAGGTCTTGGAAATGTTGGAAAAACTGTGCTGTTTTTCTTGAAAAGAAGAGAGTTGGTTTCTCAATAAGCAAAGATCCTGAATCTTTTCCTTCCTAGTTTTTCCCACTCTTAATGGAGAAGGGGTGAAAGGAGTCAGAGGGGGTGCACAGTATCAGCATAGCCTACCCAGCTTACCAGCCCCTGAGGTGTTCGGGCTGTCCTGAGATAAAGGGAAACAGGGCCAGACCTCAAATTCCTACCAGGGAGCAGGACGCTGAGGGCCAGTTCAGCACCTGTGGTGTAGTTTCTCCAGTTTCCCTCCTGCCCAAACTCAGGACAGAGACTGGGATCTCCTCAGACAGTTTCCCCTCAGGAATCATTGGATTCTCTGAGGCATAATAAGACTGTTGCTGGACTTCAAAAACCTCTAGGGATCATTGGATTCCCTAACATATAAAAAGACTGTTGCAGGACTTCAAAAACTTGTGGGGATCATTGGATTCCCTAACACATGAAGCAATGGACAATAGATTGGTTTTGGACTATCTCTTGGCTGCTGAAGAAGGCGTATGTGTGACTGTTGTTTATATACCCTCCTTCTAGGACTTCTGGAAATCTCTTACAATACCATGTTGATTTATATTATTTGTTGTATCACTACTGGCATGTACAATTCATGTTTGTTACACCTCATCAAGCCTGCACTGACTGTGGGGAGAGTCATCATTAATAACCTGTGTGGTATTACTATGTGCTTGTGTAATAACCCCCATGCTGCTGGGTTTGTGCATACTTGTCTCTAATAAGACCCTTCAACCCAGAAACCCACTAGCAATCCCCACTTCCCTTTGGTGCTTTTCATTTCCCTTCCTGAGATGTCAGGGAGGGCGTGATTATCTCCTTTTTAGTGTTTTCATCTCCCTTCCTGAGAAGTCGGGGGGGGGGGGGGGGCGTGATCACCTCCTTTCTGGGGTTCTCACCTCTCTGAGAAGTCAGGGATGGCGTGACCACCTGTGTTCTAAAACAAAAGAAAGCGGGAGATGTAAAGGGCTAGAACTGAACAAATGCATTTGGATAATGGAGCACATGAGACTAATTGCCAATTGGACAATTCTCTAATAACATGTTTGAAGATTGACCCCCCCCCCAAGTATTCTGTGCTGGCTTGATTGGTGGGACAAAGAAGGGGAAGTGACTTGTGTGGGTGGAGTAGGAGGAGGAAATTGAGGCATTCTCCTGATGGTGGGGAGAGAGGAAGGAGGTGTGGAGATTGCTAGATCTAATCCCCTGATGGCCACCCCAAAAGACCAAGAAAAAAGATTTTTGGTGATCCTGACTCCAGCTGATTTCTGGGAAGACAGAGTTTCAGTAGTTTCCTACAGGAGTCTAAGTCTGGGAGAGACAAAAAAAAAAAAAAAAAAAAAAAAAAAAAAAGCACATCTGCTCTGAGTGTTCCTTTCAGGAGACAGAAGTTGACCTTAGAAGAGAAAAACTGAGAGTCTCAGGTTAGCGAGATAAAGGGAAACCAACAGGTGTTAGAAATCAGTTTTGGTCTTACAGACCTTAATTGTCCAGTAACAGACAGATGACCAGGCTAAATATTTAGTTACCCAAGCATTTAGGATACAATGATTACATATAATCAGGCTGGAAACAGCAAGGTATGACATAATTGAATTGCATTAACAATTTCTATTGACTATTGCTCTGATCTTAGAAATCAGTTACAGGAGGAAAAAAATGCAAGAACATAAATTCTAAACAAATATTTATCATAACCTTATATTGATAGCAGTGAGGAATTTGTCCTAATAAGTTTATAACTTAAACAATTATCATAGCCAAGTAGATGTTTCATAAGTGAACATTATTCATACAAATTAGTTTGCTTTTAAAATACTCAATACATAGAAAAATATCCCAAATTACATATTGTCCTTAACAGAAACATTTTCAAAAGGACAAGAGAAAAAAAAGAAAATTATTTTAGAGGCTCTGACCCAATGCAATACAATCATAAACGTATATAGAATGTTCAATTCCATATAAGAGAATTCAAGAAGTTAGCAGTTAAACTTTTAGAAATAAATCCTACCAAAGTATGGATGACATTTAAATTTGCAGAAACCCAAGCTAAGTTTGAATTTTATTGCTCTTTCCCAACCTTGTTTGCTTGTTTGGTGGGTGTATCTCCTAGCAGCAAAGGAGGCCTTTTCAAGGTGGATGGAGATAGATTAGTCTGTTCAGTGGAGTTTATTGAGAGGTGGCAACTAGACCCCAATTCTATAGCTTTCATTCTCTTTAGGCATCCCTAAGAGAAGGAGAGAGATACTACAAAAAGTTTTAATTTTTGTCTCTATTTTGCCAGAGCTTTGCCATGATGTCTCAATGAGCAAATGCTTGGCTTGAGCATAGAGCTCCAAGACAGGTCAGCCAAGTCCTGGGAAGCTGCCTGTCTCACCTCACTGATAGAGAGGGTGGGAGCTTATGTTATCTCATGAACAGTATAGAGGCAAGATCAATCAGACTATTGGAGTAGGTCTCTAGAGAGATGAAATAATCAGTGGAGACAGCATCTTGATAAGACATTCCGATAGCTTGGGATAGGAGAGACATTCTCCTATTCTAAGCCTAAATTCTTATCAGGTCTAATGATAAGGAGGCTGAGAAGGTTTTTCAGAACAGAGAAGCAGGAGAACTGAGTCGTAGCTGAGTCAGGATAATTAGGGAAATTGAGTTACAACAAAAGTAAACAAACGAGACTAAAACTAGAAAATGCAAGGACTTATAGCAAGGACCAGTTTCTCCCTGATAACCCCAGAATTAGCAGCATCAGAACAGTATTCCTCATTTAGGGAGATATACAAGGCTCCCTGTTCAAATCTCTGCAGTTGGGGGGCATCTCAGCCAGAGATGGACAGTCTTTAGGTCTGTGATCATTTGTGTATTTTCTGGAAAACAGTATCTGGGCTCTTTGTTTCATCATGGTTTTCCGGAGTCCAATAATCTTTAGATTGTCTCTTCTAGATCTATTTTCCAGGTCAGTTCTTTTCCCAAGTAAATATTTTACATGTTTTTTTTCCATTTTGTCATTTTTTGGTTTTGCTTGACTAATTCTTGATGTCTCATTGAGTCATTCATTTCCATTTGTTCAGTTCTGAATTTTAGTGAATTATTTTCTTCATTTACTTTTTTACTTCTTTTTGTATTTGTACAATTGAATTTTTAAATGAGTTGTTTTGTTCTATGGAGCCTTTTTTTTCCATTTCACAAATTCTATTTTTTAAGGAGTTATACACTTTTTCCATTTCACTATTTTGCAGTGAATTTTCTTCAGATTATTTCTGTATTGCCATTTCCAAACCCTCTTGTAAAGTTCTCATTTCCTTTTCCCATTTTTCTTCCAGTTCTCTTTTAAGATCTTTTATACTTTCTTCTAGGACAGCTTTGTGTGATGGGGACCTATTTATATCACTCTTTGGGACTTCATCTGGAGATGATATGCTTTTAGTCTCCTCAGGGTTTAAAATCTGTTCTTCTATTCACCATAAAAACTATCTAGTCAGAGTTCTTTTTGCTTTAAGTTGAATCTGTTTTTAGGACAAGGAAGGTTGTCCAAGCTTCTTTTACAGCAGCTACAATTATTAAGTGCTGACTCACTCCCTGTGCTTAGTGTGCATGACCAAGTCCCATGAGATTCTGGCATTTCAAGGTTCTCTTTTTGCCTTTTGTGTTTGTGTTGGATGTTTTATACCTTCTCTGCTGATCTACTGGCTTGCAACCAGGGCAGAGTAGCCGACACTACTGTAAATTCCTCCCCATAGATTCTCCAAGACTCTGCACTGCCTGCACTCAGTGTCTGTACTCAGCCTACTTGTGCTTGGCCTGCCCAATTAAAACAGACATTTTCTGGTGATCTTCACAATCATCTTCTGCTGGCAATTTATTATACTCCCAATATTCATGAATTCTGCCAGTCCAGAATTAAGTCAGAGGCTGAATTTGCTAATTAGTGTGAGATTAATAGGATAATGTCAGAAAGAAATGTGTGTCCTCTCCACTATCTTGGCTCTGCCTCCTTATCTTTTAAAGTCCAACTTAGTAGAGATACTTTTTAGCATTCACCCTTGCAAAACCTTGCATCCCAAAAATTTCCCCCCCTTTCCCCCATCCTGTCCCCTAGATGGCAAGTAATCCAATATATGTTAAACATATGCATTTCTTCTATACATATGTCCACAATTATCATGATGTGTTATGGGCCAGAACTCTGAACTTGAAACAAGGATTCTTACAAGGTGGAATTAATGAGACAACGGTTATCTAGTTTATCATGGTGCATGATAGTTCTCTAAGTTCAGTATGATTGATTTAATCTTACAACAAATAATGGTTTCCTAATGATATAATGATTGGTTTATATTCAGTGTAGAGCATATAAGCTATGAGCCTCAGCCAGATTCACACAGAGTCAGAGAACACAAGAGAAGTGGAGGCAGGAGCTTAAGCTCTCAGAACCAAGGAGAGAGAGTCATTTGATTTTCAGTCAGGCTCCTAGTGGACTGAGAGCCTTAGGGAGAGAGCTAGAGAAGACAAATGGATGTAGGCTGAAGCACAAGCCCTCAGATTCATTCATCTCATCTCACACCTTGGTGGCAAGGTTCTCCTCTGAAGATTTTTCCACTGAAACCAAGACTCCAGAAGGCCTCTAAGAAAGCTAACCAGGTCCCAGGAAAAGAGACAAGACTTTGAAAGAGATAATGAAGGATTTGGACTTTAACACCTGACTACTCTTGTGGTGATTACTAAACTGAAATGAAGGCTGTCCCAGAGATTCCCAAGGAAAACCAAACCAAAGAGCATTACAATGCTTCACAAGAAATATCAAATAAAAAAGAAAAAATGAGAAAGAAAACAAAATGCAAGCCAACAATTACAAAAAGTGTGAAAATACTATGTTGTGATCCACATTCAATCTCCACAGTCCTCTCTCTGGTGCAGAGGGCTCTTTTCATCATAAGACCATTGGAACTAATCTGAATCAAATGATAGATTAAAAAAAAAAACTAGCATTGATTTAGCAGGTTAAGCTCAGCAAAGCACTTTATATATATTATCTTATTTGATGCTCATCACAACAATCTGATGTAGGTGCTATTTATAATCCCCATGTTATGATTGAAGAAATTGAGGCAGATTGAGCTTAAGTGTCCATGGCTAGTGCAGTATTTTATCTCAGGTTTTTATGTGATTTCAGGCTTAGTGCTCTATTTACAGAACCATTCAAATGACTTAAAATACAGAATGAAATAAATTTTTGGACATAACTAGTGTGAAAATGTATGTTGTTGAACTTTGTATGTTTTCGTTTTTGTTTTGTTGTTGTTCTTAAATTTTATTTATTAAATATTTTCCTAGTTACATTCAAAACAATTGTTTTTACATTTGTTTTTAAGATTTTTTGAGTTTTAGGTTCTCTCCCTTATCTCCACCCTTAATTAAGAAATCACATGTGCAATTATGCAAAACATTTCCATAAGTCAAGTTGTGAAAGAAAACATTGATCTCCCACTCTAATGAAAATAAAAACCCTCCAGAAAAATTAAATTAAAAATAAAGAAAGAGATAGAGAGAATAAAAGAGAATTCTTTGATCTATATTCATATTCGGTCAGTTCCTTCTCTGGGTATGGATAGGATTTTTCATCATAAGTCCTTCAGCATAGGTGTGAATAATTGCACTATTGAGAATAACTAGTTTACAGCTGGTCTTCCCAGAACATTGCTATTACTTTGTATACAGTATATTTCACTTTGTTCATGAAGACTTTCCAAGTTTTGTTTTTGTTTTGTTTTTTTTTTTTTTTTCCCTGAGAGCATCTTGCTTGACTATGTGTTTGTTATGAGAATTTATTATTGCTCAACTGGGAAGTGTGGGAGGAAGAGATAATGAATGTCTCTAAGTTTTTAAAAAACTAAACAGAGGAGCTAATATGTTATCTTGGTGACAATAGGAAGTCATTAGAGTTGATAGATCATACATTACTGATTTATTTTTGCATTGCATTTTTCATTATAATAATAATTATCTCTATTAATTGAAAGAATATATTGCAAAAAACCCTCACTTCATTGTGAGAAACTCTTTTAACAGATAGTGACATTTTTGGATATACCCTATGCTCAGTATTGCATTCCCATCATACTTCCTTCCTCTTTCCCTCATCTCTAGGGACAGAGGCAGGCAACAAGCATTTATTAAGCCATATGTGCCAAACCCTTTGTTAAGTGTCAGGGTTAAAAATAGAAAGAAAAAGACAATCCCTCCTTTCAAGGATTTCCCATGTTAATGGGAGAAAAAACACACACACGAAAGAGGAGAATACATTGGGAATGGAAGAGAAAACTGAAAGTACCTACATATAGATATGACATTGAAGTTTAGAAAACCAGAAGCATAGTTAAGAGGGGAATGAAGGTGGACAGGCCTGGGACCTTCCCTGAAATAAAGGCCTGGAAAAGAACACACCAATGAGAGAAGGGGACTTAGTACGGTAGACATCTGTTCTAGTGTGAGGTCAAAGCGACATATAGATTTTTTATTGTGGGAGACCCCAGAACCTGGGGGATTGAGAGAAGTTTCAGGGTTATTGTCCTCCATATTATGATGGTCTGAAGAAGATGAGACTAGGCAACACTATTCCTACTTCCTACTCACCCATCCTGAGGTCTTAATCATACACCTAATTTAGGACTCAGAACAAGGAAGCTTGGAGTTTCTCTCTGTCTCTCCCAGGCTAACTTTGCTTGAAAGAATTTTATTATCTGATGATTTGTTAGTAAAAGTTTTTATTACTCCATAACTTTTTTTCAACAGAAACCAACTGACAACTGAAAATCAAATTAGAGAGAATTTTTTTTTACTTTAATATATCTTTTCTCCATTCCTCCTCTCTACCATGTTGACTATAGATTATATTCTGTCAATCAATGAATGATAACTTAATTAATACATCCAAAATAATTAACGCGCTTTTCTTGTTATTCTCTGATTTTCTGTCTTTAGTGGGAAAAAAACACACTATAAAGTCAACAGGTCCAATATAAATGATTCTTAAAATTATATGGAAAAGGATAGAAGAAATCTCAGAGACCATCATGGGAGGAGAGGGGAGAGAAACAACAAAAAAAAAATATTTAGTGAATGCATACTAGAAATTAAGCTCTGTACTTCTTTTCAAAACATGATTTCTGCCTTCATTAAACTTTCATTTTACTTAGAGTGAACAAGATTTATACACAAGAAGAGAACAAATTCAAACTATTTTAAAAATTGTATGTAAAAAGTGCTCTTATACAGCATTTATATTGCACAAAAGTATTTCACTGATGCGTTTATATTTTTTTTGCTCTATGATAATTTCCCTTTAAACTCTCATCATGTCACTCACCAAAACTTCTATTATAAAGAAGGAAAATCAGTAAAAGTAACCAAACACTTACATCTGACAGTATAGTATTAAATATTTAACACATAATCTCCCATCTTTCTATTAAAATCATGAAAGTTTGTGTTTCATCACTTGCTTTGAGGACCAGGATTTTTCATTACAATTAATAGCAATCGATACTTTTATGTGTTATTATTGGGTTTGGGAAATTTTGTCATCATTGTCATTTTCATTTTACTTAGTAGTCATTGTGGAGAGAAAGACAGAGACAGAGAGACAGACAGACAGATTTCTCCTGATTTACTCACTCAGTAAGTATTTCTTAAGTATCTACCGTGAGCCAGACTGTGCTAAGCACCAGTTCTTTGGCATCATTTCTTGAGCTTATATATAGAGTGCCCTCAATAAATGGACAAATGCTTAAAGCTAGCAGGGAGCTACTCACTCATAGTCCTTATTCTAGCTTTAATCACTTGATTATTAATAAGATGATAAAAAGAAATGAAAGAAGACTATATAACAATTCAGGAAACACAAAGCCATGAGCAATAAACATTTCTGCCTGTAATAAAAACACAAAAGAACCTGGTATGATTAAAGAGAGAATGAAACTAAATGAGAGACATGTAGCAGATGTCATTTGTTTTGATTTTTGAATCTTCAGCCAGATTCTCCTGCTATGAAGCTCTGTGTTTTATATGGACAGATGGCACCAACAATCATGAAATGCCATTAAAAAAAAAGGCATACAGAATAATTGAGAAGATGAGCACAATTTTGTTAGCAGATTGAAATTAGAAAATACAGATGCACCTAGCAAAGTGAAATATATTTGTTATACCTATATTCAAAGTTGAGAAGTAATTTGAGGGTGAGAAAAAGGATGTCATTATGAATTGTCAGCAAAGTGAAGATAACACAAAGCTGATGGGGTAGCTAGCAGAATGGACTAGACAGTTGAGATCCAAAATAATAATGGTAACAGAGACAAATGCTAAGTCTTATGCTTGGATTCAAAAACCCCAACTATTCTAATAGGAGATGTAGAACATATAGTTATTAGAAGGTGTTTGTCTGGAAAAAAATTCTAGGTATCTTAGGTGGATTTTAAGCTCAAAATGAGTCCACAGTACATTATGGGATTTCCAAAGGTCAGTATTCTCTTAAATGACAACCTCTCTCAATTTTAGTTTATATAACTATAAAATGGGCATAATAATAATAATAGATGCATCCTAGAATTGTTATGATTTTGTTTATGTGTGAGAGAGAGAGAGAGAGTGAAAGGGAGGGGGGAAGAGAGAGAGAGAGTGTGCATACATATAGATATAAATTAAACACAAACACACACACACACACACACACACACACACACACACACATTAGTTTTCAGTCACATCTGACTCTTCATGACCCCATGGTTCTCTTGGCAAAAATATGTGAATGGTTTGTCATTTTTTTCTCCAGCTCATTTTACAGGAGAAAACTGAAGGAAACAGGATTAAGTGACATGTCCATAGTCAGTGTATTAGACCAGATTTGAATTCAGAAAGATAAGTCTTCCTGACTTCAAGCCCAGAACTGTATCTACTATACTACCTAGCTTCTCTAAACACTACATAAATATCAACTATTATTATCATTATAATTATCATTTTGATTTGATACTGGATTTGATTTTGGATGTGAATTCCAGTCCCAGCTTTGGCCCTTACTTTAATACCTCTGTTTATTATGGGCACATTGCTTAGTCTTCCTGAGTATAAATTTCCTCATCTATAAAATAGGTGTAATAATACTTATACTACATAACTCCCAGAATTTTTGTAAAGATACAGTGAGATAATGAATCTAAATACTTCATAAGTGTGTATTGTTATATAAATGTCAATTAACGTTATTAGTTCTATCACATATTATCATCAGTTATATAATTAGCTATAATTATTTATCTTGGTTATATCACTCAATTATATAATTATGTAAATTATTTTATAATTATATAAATTAGCTTTGTAATTTGACACAAAAATAAATTCTTGTTAGATGTTAACATAAGGTAATAGAAAATAATTTTATTTTGTTTTATATGATTGCTTATGTATGACCTTTTTAAAATTTTATTTTCAATTTATGGAACAAAGCAAACATTTCTATTATACAATATAAATTTTTTAAAAAGATGATTATTCATGAAACATCAAATTTGCCATGTAAAATTTTCTATTCCCTCATAAATTATCATGTAAATTTCTTTTTTTTTCTATCATCCCCACCCTATAGATGGCTACCATTAGACACAAATAGGATGTATACATATAAACATATATGTGTATATATATTTACATACATATATGCACATACACACACATATATATATATGAGTGTGTGTATATGAAATTATTTTATACAGACTTTATTTAATAGTTCTTTCTCTTGATGTAGATGTATAACTTATATCAGATTGCTTACCATCTAAGGAAGGCAAGAAGAAACAGAAGGAGGGATAGAATTTGGAACTCAAAACTTTTTAAAAAAGAATGTTAAAATTGTTCTCACCTGTAATGGGGGGCAATTGAATATTACTAGAATACTAGGAAAAAATCTCATTTGTTCATATCCAGAAATATTTTAAGAAAAAACTTATTATAAAGAACATGTAATTAAAATGAAGAGCTAGAAAAATAGAAATGCATTTTATTAGATAGCTAGAAAGGAAATTTACTGGAGTGTTTCTTTTTTTTCACTAGTAAGTTATTCAGATAAAACTTATCCTTGAGTGCCAAATTTCTAAAATAAACTTTTCTAAAATATGTTGTATAACATTTCCATTATCTTAAAGAGAGCATACTAACATAATTTAATGTTTCTTTAAACTCCATGATTCAAATGGAGCTAGGATCACATGTATGAGGGCATTCCCTCCAAAAATAGAGTTCTCCATCTGTGTCTTCCCATCCTGTGTTAATTTTGCCCTTGTTCTAGAAATTCAGGACAAAGTATCTAGACATGCTAGTGACCTTCTTCTGGTTCTCCTGATGTGAGAGTTATCAATTGACTCTGTCCATCTGTGATTCTTTGTTTTTATTCCATGACCAGCCCAGCTACTTTGTACAAATATTCACTTTTGATGGCATGTTGCCCACTTCTGCTTTAAAATTCCTTGTTTATGATGTATGACACTCTCAACTTGGGATTGCCTTGGACCATGAAGCCATCTCTTCATCCTGCTATTTTCTGACTTGATAGCTACTGCTGATTTGTCTTCTACACCAGTGTTCTTAACCTGGGGTTCATAGACAAACTCCTTTCCCCACATTGAACCTGAGATAGGAAAAAAAGCAGTTATATCTCTATTTTTTTCCTATAGACAATCTCCAGAAACCATGCAGGGGAAGCCACTGAACTAACTCACTCAATTTCCTACTCTCTGGGACCATTCAGCCTCCAATTGATCAGATCATTTTTTTTTCCTATCAGCCCCCTCACATACATCCTCATCATGCTGTTTTTTTTTTTTCTTTTACTTTGTAACCTGTAATAAAATCAGCATTACCGTTACTTCTGAAAAGAATGTGTCCATTGCCCTTTAAGTACTCTTATCATTCTATTCATCTTATCTGTTGTTTCCCAAAATATTAACTCTTTTTATTGCATGCATTCCTCTATAAATGTCCTGTCTCCTTGCCTAGTAAACTCTCTATAAGCAGAAATAATGTTGCTTTACTATTTATAGCTCTAGTTACTATCCACATACTTGGATACTTGGCACAAAGTAGGCCTCGAATCTATAAAATGAATTGGAGAAGGAAATGGCAAACTACTTCAGTATCTGCTAAGAAAACTCCTAGATATGACTGAAATTATTAAACAATAATAATAAGTAAGGATAGATATAAGGGTTGATACTAGAACTGTGATTTTATTGAGAAGAGACTGGATGAGTGTTAGGATTCTTTCAAGGTGCTAAGTCACTGGAATGGATATAATTATCTAATTTAGCATGGTTCAGATGATTGATCTGATCCCACAAGGAGATGTTATGGGCCAGAACTTGAAACAAGATACTGAGTGGAATTGAGGAGACAATGGTTAAATCTAATTTAGCATAGATTTAATCCTACAACAAATAATGGTTTCCTAATGATGAAATGATTGGTGTGTACTCAGTGGGCAACATATAAGCAGGAAGCTCTCAGGGCCAAAGAGGACTTCAGGAGAACTTCGGGAGGACTTCAGGAGAACTTTGGGAGATTCAGAGTCCAGATTCATTCCCACTTCCACCTTTGTGCTGGCTGGAGACATTGGGAGGACAAGAGGCAGAAGCTGGAAGAGACAAAGGACTAGCAGCAAGAGCTCTCAGGAACCAAGGAAAGAGGAAGGCCTCCAGAAAACTAGCCGAGCCCCAAGTGAAAGAGATAAGATTTTGGAAGAGAGTAAAGGGTCTGGATGTTAACTCCTGGCTGCATTTGAGGTGATTATTGAAACTGAACTGAAACTAAGGCTGCCTCCAGAAGCTCCCCAAGAACCTGCTCACAGAGAACTATCACAATTTAGAGAACAGAACATCACAGATGAGGAAATCCCTTCTCCCAAAATAAGTCAGCACCTTTTCTTCCTCATTTAGCCTTAGATAATTGCCAAGAGGAATAAGAAATTAAGTGACTTGTCCAAGATTGCACAACCAGTATATGTCTGAGGTAGGATTTGAACCTTAGCCTTCTTGTCTTACAGGCCAACCCCCTAGTCATGCTCCCTTTCCAAAGTAATTAATATGAACATGCATTGTCATAAGATATAGTAATGCTTCTAGGGGTCAGGGAGGTGTGTTGAGCTATCAGATTTGACTCAACACAAATAACTCCAGGTGATCATCACTTCATAGTATTTGAGCTTTTGATTTTCACTTTTCTCTATCTAGCAGCATAATAACTCTTGTCACAGTTTTGCTACTTTTAATCTTCTGTGGTCAAGGAGGCCTTGTGTCTAAGTTTGTTGGAATTATATATCAAATAGGCATCTGTAGACTCTGCGTGAGGGAATAAGAATTTTTTTTCTCATCAATAGAATATAGGATTTAGAGCAAGGGTTTCATGACAGCTGTTTTCATTACTTAGAGAACTTTTTCATTTTTCTGCTTTGATTGACAGATGTTTCTGAAATCTAATCTCTGGATAAGTGACATATTATCACATAAAGAAAGATAGAAGCATTTTTAAAGGAATAACTCAAAGATGAAATTGTAGCCTCTGTCATTTATTTTAATGAATATAATCCAAAGAAAGAAATTTGTGATTTTAGCCTCCCCTTCCCCACCACCCACATTTGCATGTTGCTCACTTTGACTTCTTTCCCTTTTAGGATGAGTTTATCCCCAGCATTGTATTTCAAAATTGACTTCTCTTCCTACATTGAGGAATTAACTTTTTACCATATCCTGCTCCAAGCAATTTACTAAGGAACTGATCTCAGCTAGATACCAGTCTCCTTTTCTTAAAGCCAGATGCAGCTCAACTGGTCCCCAGTTCTTTCCATGCTTTAATTATCTAACTGATTTTTTTACACACTTGGATGATGGGCATTGAGTTCTGAGCAGAGTTTCTGCCTCTTAGAATTCTCTTACCTATCATCCTTCTCAAGGAGAACTCAATCCTGCCATAGGAATGATTTATTCATGATGTAAATCAGAAATCATATGGAAATGGATATCTTCAACATAGAGAAGAGCTAATCCAATTCCAATTGATCAATGATGGACAGAATCAGCTACCTCTAGAAAAGGAACACTGGGAAATGAGTATAAACTGTGAGCACTGTTTTATTTTGTTTTGTTTTGTTTTTCTTCCCAGATTATTTTTACCTTCCGAATACAATTCTTCCCTTGCAAGAACAACAACAATAAAAGTCGGTTCTGCACATATATATTGTACTTAGGATATACTATAAAATATTTAATATGTATGGGAATGCCTGCCATCTAGGGGAGGGGGGAAGGGGAAAAATTTGGAACAGAAGGGAGTACAACGGATAATGTTGTAAAAAAATTACCTATGAATATGTACTATCAAAGAAAATGTTATAATTATAAAAATTAATTTAAAAATTTTAAAAAATAAGAAATCCTAGGATTGTTGAATAAAATATGACACCTGATATAATGGAACACAATCATACCCTAAAAAAAGTGAATATGAAGAATTCAGAGATATTTGGGGAGATTTATATGAAATAATATAAAATAAGCACAAGCAACAAAATAATCTACACAATGAATCAAAAGAATGTAAAGGAGACCAACAGTAAAACAAATTAGAACTCATATTGATTCAATGATCTCACTTGACTTCACAAGAATGTTGAAATAACTATATTTGTAAATTTGAAATTGCTTGATGTGATTGTTTTAATGATAAGACTTGAATATAGAATCATTTGTGTTAAGTGGTTCTAAAGCCTATAGACACATAGGCAAAGACAGACAAGGTTTTTACTTTTTAACCATTCTGACTTATGTTAACTCTAGATCAGACAGATAATGTTTTCAGTATCTGGTTGTATAAAAGCATTGATCAGCTACAGCAATTTCTGAGTCATTGTTCTATAGGTGCCTTAAATAGTTAATTCAGATTCTCTCACCGTTTCTGGTCCTGATAATGAAATTTCTTCTCTCTGAGTCTCACCAAAACCTGTGATCAGTAAGTGAAATTCATAAGAACTTTTCTACTGTATCTGGTTCTGATTAGAAATATCCCTTTTTACATTTTCCAAATCTGCCACTATTTACTAAACCTAATTTAAAAGTATATCATTGTACCATCTGAACTTCAACATTAGAGTATTCTTTCTCTGACAAGTCTTCTCCTTCATAATGATTGAATTTCTTACATCTATGGGGTCAAACATCTGTCTTTCTGTAAGGACTATATATTTGCATATGTATGCACACATGAATGTGTATGTGTACATATATATATATATATGCATAT